>NC_056744.1:1343437576-1343515076 GCF_019279795.1 Protopterus annectens
TAGGATCAGTGAGAAGGCAGTATCAGCAGGAACTAGAATGTTGGACATATGCCACAGTTCAGGTGCAAAGAGGTAATACTTCCACACTACAGGACCTTGTCCAGACAACACCATGAGTACTGCATGCTGTTCTGAAGGACATATAAGGAAAGGAATGTAGGACTGTTGGAAGAAATTCATAAGAGAGCCACTACAAAGATCCATGGGACTCATAGATGTCAACTGTACAGATTTTCACAGAATGTCCAGATTTTTGCCTCATATATTTGATCTCTTCCTTATAAAATGCTTTGTTTTCTGAAAAATCATTGAGGATTGAAGTCACTAAAAATGATGTGAATTTGAGTTTCAGACTTCATATCCTTCAAAAATTTAATGATAATACAAACCCTTTTATTCTAGCAACATTTTAGGTTTAGAAGAGCAATAATTAAAACCTGTCCCTAATTTTGAACCTTTGTCTCCATATTATTTTTTGCTTTGTCCAGATTTCTTGCATTAAGAGGTAGAGAGGTATGGTGCAATGGAATGGATGCTACAGTAGCAGGAGCTTTTTTTTCCTGAAACCAGAAGAAATTCAGGGGGGGGGGGCATGCCTGCACTGTATTAGATCATATCAGGGAGTTGTGACTGACTCATTCTGAAAAAGGGTAACTGGGATGGGGTTGGAAGGGGACTTAGCACACTGTAGAGGTTAACTACTTCCAAAATTCTTGAAAGTACTTTTTTTTACAGAGACAGAGAGAGAGACTTGTGGTCCCATGGAATGGGCTACCAGAATTGCTTGTCAAGTGTGACCCTACAGATCCATTCAAGAATACAGATACCATAATTTCTCCTACACTTAGCCGAGAGCAAACTTGTCTCAATGATGAACATACGTCTTTACACCATTCTTCACCTACTTTTCAGTATCTGGTTTATATTTTATAAAATCTACAGTAACCTCCTCTTCTCATTTTCCACCTTTACGTCTACTTCCCATCTTTCTGAGTAGCCTACATCTCCCCCTCCCTTTATCCACCCCACATTTCCAGTCTCCATTTACTTACATATAATCATTCTTATTTCCTTCTTCTGTGCTACTCAGTTCCTCCATATAGACATTCCACTATGGCTTTCAGCTCCATACTTGCTATATCTTCATCTTCTTGCTTTTTCCCAGTTAGGGGTCACCACAGCAGATCACCTGTTCGCTCATGATTGGCAGTGGAGTTTTACAGTGTTGAGTTGCCAGCCTGGCACCCAACCTTCTACAGAAGGCACACACACTCACACATAGGGCCAAATTAGAGTGTCCAATCAACCTACAGCATGTCTTTGGGATGTGGGAGGAAGTCGGAGCACCTGGAGGAAACCCACGTGACCACAGGGAGGACATGCAGACTCCGCACAGGAGGCACCCCAGCCAAGAATCGAACCAGAGAACCTCTTGCTGTGAGGTGGCAAAGAGGTAATACTTCCACACTACAGGAATCTTCATTTGAAGTTGTTAAAATTCTACAATTTTTACTTGATGCATTATCTTTGCTCTATTTTCTGAAAGTTAAAAACATTGTTACAATTAAACAATTTTCAGCTTCTCTCATTTGATCTTTACCTTGAATGCATATAGTCATGGACTGTATTTCTCCTGATAAGAGGACATTTTAAGATACACACTATACCATCAATATGTCTATCACGAATACTTGTCTTCTGTAGTTAAATGACTGTTGTCCTTGTGTTTTTCTACAGCTATAAAATTTATTTCATTCAGTTTTCTCCTATTGTGTTTTATTGTACATTCTGCTGTTATATGGGCTTTTCTATTTGGACCTCCACATAAAATGGGCTTCTTGCCCATTTGGAGTTCCGCTGTAAACAAACATACATAAATAAACAAATGTACATACATATATAAGCAAATTTATAAGAAAGCATAGAACAGGTGAAAAAAGTCTAAAGTAAAAAATTGGGTTGCAAGAGTGGTACAATGTTAAGACACTTAAAGGGCAGACTAGATAGACCTGTAGTCTCCTGTCACCATTAGGCAAATGTAATATAAAATAATGTTTCTTCGTATAAAGGCATACTTTTGAAATGTCCCTTTTGACAAGTAAAAAACTTTTTTTTTTGATGGAACATATGGCAACCACTATAGTGAGTCAAATTGTTGTTCTTGCAGAATAATCCTATAACTTTACACAAAAGTATCAAGTCACTTGTTGCACTTACCAGTTTGTAAAGACAAAAAGCGGATCAACATAAATAACTATATTTAGGTGAAAGCACGGTTTATGGGTACATTTGTCAAGCTTTTGTCCTGCTGGCCTCAATAAGCTTACTGTTATAAAGCCATGTTGATATTTTACTTCCCATATACAAAGTAAAATTATTATTATTTTTTGAAGAACGTTAATGATTAACTTTTTATTGTAATGAGAAGCTTACTCTATAATCTCTCAGCACTGTACAATATATCAGTCGTTCTTTTATACGACTGATAATTTTCTGTACTTAGTTCTTAGAGCTGGTTTTAAATCTCCTAATGATGTTTTCCAGGTAGATACTTGCAAATGTGATGGGATCATACATTACCTTAGAAACCATGCAGAAATCCTTTCCTAATAACTTATAAGCAAGACATTTCCAGAAACCTCTATTTATTTTATTTATTTATTTAACATTTGTTGACCGGGAATGTCTGACTAGGTTCCACAGAGCCTGTTTTCAGCGGAGGCCCGGGGAGAAACGCTCCAGATGCATGTCTAAGAATAGTTCGTGTGCATACTCTATTTTCCTAATAAATCATTGTATATTCTTAAGTTCTTTGAGTTGGCCTACTTGAAAGCTATGAAACAGAGGATCAATAATGAGTCATATCAGTGAGGTATAAAGTGGTACAGTGATTTCCCTGCAGTGTCTAGGCATGTCCTTAAAAATTCAATGGGATACACAGTATGACTTTTCAGCTTTAGTAGATTCACACACTGGATGAAGTTTAAAATATGTTTAGTAATTCTGTATTTCCATGTATATAATTCTAACAAAACACCACAGATTATGTTTCTGAGTCCCAGTTTTCAGCTTTATAAAGAGCATTGTATGTTGTTTTAAAACATGCAGAAGAGAAAGCCTTATTTAGGTAAAAAATGTTTAGTCATTACAAGTAACAAACCCATGGATATCACTTGCTTATTGTGAAACAAAGATTCACAAACATTTCACACAGCCCCATAAAAGAACTTTTGTCTCAGGACAGTAGACCATGGTTGTGAACTTTTTCTAAAGAAAATTAAACCCACTCAATTGCAAAAGAATTTTTACTTAGTATAAAACTCGTAAGCATACCTCATAACCTCTAGGAGTAAAAAATCAGGGCAAAGCAAAAACTAATAGGGAGACAGAGGCCCAAAAATAGGGACACATTATAAATACTACTCACAGACTTAATCCAAATAAAAATCACTTTGGCTAGAAAATCTCTCTGCTGCCAACTGGGGGGGAGGGAGGGGCTAAAGTTGCCTTGTTGATGTTTCAAGTAGTTTATGCAGTTAAGTCGATAGATTGGGGAGCATTCTTGTTCACAGGTAAGATACCAGACCAGACTCAAGTTTTCAGGACTTTACTAGAGTAACAGATTTTGCATGAAAACACATTTTCTGAAGGTTATAGGTAGGTAGGTACTAGGCTATTGGCCCTGGGGCCTATACAAGCCAAGCCAAAAAGGTACCCTGGCTTTTGCCACTCAAGAAAATTATTTTTCTGTGCCACTGTCGAGCAGAGTCACAGAGGTGATCCCCGGGGTGAATTTCCTATTTCCCATCCAGTCATCAAGATTTTTCTTGAAGAGTGCTAATGAGGAGCTTTGTTTGATATAGATAGGTAGTTTATTCCAGAGTATTGGAAGTCTCTGGGAGAGGAATCTATCCCTCTGGCATGTTCTGTTTATTGTGGTGACAAGGTTTACGTCCCTAGAGCATGTAGCTCGGAGGGATTGGGATTTCTTTAAGTGGAGCATGTCCAACAGCTCTGGGTTTGATAAACTCTGAAATGCAAATTAATGTCACTATTTAGTGATTTCATACTTCAATGATTTTCCCGTGGTAGTGGTGCTGTGGTAGCATTGTCGCCTCACAGCAAGACGTTGTCCCGTTCGATTCTCAGCCAGAGCGTCTTCTGTGTGGAGGCATACGTGAATGGGCGTGCCTTCATTGTGCCTTTCCTTGTGCGTCAGAGCTGGTAACTTGGCACGTAAAAATCCACTACCAAACATTAGCAGACCAGAGTTTCCACTGTGGTGACCCCTAACCGGGATAAGCCGAAAGACACAACATACTTCAATGATTTTCCAGAAAAACAAAAAATATTTATTTATTTTATTTTACATTTGTTGACTGGGCTAGTCTAACTGGATATATGTCCATTTTCAGTAGAGGCCCGGGGAGAAAAGCTCCAAGCATAGGCAGTTACAAAATTATACAATATGCATATTCATATAGTTTAATAAAAATATTATGAAGAACAAATGTAAACTCTAAGGTAAATATTTGGGTTAAAAAGCACAGAAGAACCAGCGAAGCCACACAAACTGTACTGTAGTGATCTTATTATTCCTATTGTGTTGTTGGATATTAAAGGCATTGAATTTTCTGAATCTGCTCTCCTGAGTGCCTTGGATTGAGGTGTTTATTAAATATTTGCATTCCTATTAGAAGACCAAAGACGCATTCTTTCGAATGCATCTTGGTCGAACTTAAAAGACTGAAATGGCAAAATATCGAAGTGGCTTTCAAGCGAATTCTTTCCCTGGGAAAGAATTTGCTTGGCCGCTTCGTTACTTTGCCATTTTCAGCACTGTAGTGTGATCTCGGAGTTGGTATATTTAAGTAGGGGGGGTGTAGGGGGTGAAGTCCCCCACTTAATGTAATGTTTAAAGTGTTTTGTTTTTTATTTTTTTGTTGGAACAGTGATTAAATCGCTGTTCTGACAGTTCAACATTGTAAGCTTTCTCTTACATAGGGTCGATTAATCACCATTAGCTTTTTTAAGTGTTTGGTGATCTAATATAGACCCAAATATTTAGACATTTGAGTGGTATGCTGGCAAGCTATTATAAGTTTTTCACATGAACAGGGACTGCAAGCATACCTCTCAGCCTCTTAGAGCAAGAAATCTGGACAAAGTCATAAATAATTGGGGGCAGAGTCCCAAAAATAGGGACAATTTTAAAATATTCCTCTTACAAACTTAGAAAATTGATAGAATAACAGGTTTTAAATTAACATTGATTTTCTGAAGGGTATGAAGTCCAAAACTCAAATGTCTATTATTATTTTCTGACTTCAATCCTCAATGATTTGCCAGAAAACCAACATTTTATGAGGAACAGACCAAAAGCATGAGGCAAAAATCTGGACATTCTGTAGAAATCTGTACAGTTGAGAGGTATGAGGCATTCCCTGCCCTCCCCTACATGATCATTATTAAGTAACCCTCTCCAGACCTAAATTAACCAGTACATCCTTCTGGGAGCATAATGAATGAGGCCTACTTATTCCCTATCTAAGGTGAAAAGTCTTCTTCTTCATCTTTTGGCTGCTCTCGTTAGGGGTCACCACAGCAGATCATCTGTTTCCATTTCTTCCTGTCCTCTGCATCTTGCTCTGTCACACCAACCACCTGCATGTCCTCTCTCACCACATCCATAAACCTTATCTTAGGCCTTCCTCTTTTCCTCTTACCTGGCAGCTTCATCCTTAGTATCCGTTTCCCAGTATACCCAGCATCCCTCCTCAGCACATGTCCAAACCAATGCAATCTCACCTCTCTGGCTTTGTCTCCAAACTGTCCAACCTGGGCTGACCCTCTAATATACTTATTCCTAATCCTGTCTACCCTCGTCACATGCAGTGCAAATCTTAACATCTTTAACTCTGCCACATCCAACTCTGACTCCTGCCTTTTTGTCAATGCCACTGTCTCCAACCCATATAACATAGCTGGTCTCACTACCCTCTTGTAGACCTTCCCTTTCACTCTTACTGGTACTCATCTGTTACAAATCACTCCTGACACTCTTCTCCACCCACTTCACCCTGCCTGTACTCTCTTCTTCACCTCTCTTCCACACTTGCCATTACTCTGAACTGTTGATTCAAGTATTTAAACTCATCCACCCTCGGCATCTCTACTCCCTGCATCCTCACAATTCCTCTATCCTCCCTCTCATTCACACACATATATTCTGTCTTAGTCCTGCTGACCTTCATTCCTCTCCTCTCTAGAGCATATCTCCACCTCTCCAGAGTCTCCTAAACCTGTTCCCTTCTCTCGCTACATATCACAATGTCATTTGCAAACATCATAGTCCACGGCGACTCCTGTCTGATCTCGTCTGTCAACCTGTCCATCACCACTGCAAATAAGAAAGGGCTCAGAGTTGATCCTTGATGTAATCCCACCTCCACCTTAAACACATCTGTCACTCCCACTGCAGATCTCACCGCTGTCATACTACACTTGTACATATCCTGTATCACTCTTACATACTTTTCTGCCACTCCCGACTTCCTCATACAATACCACAACTGCTCTCTAGGCACCCTGTCATATGCTTTCTCTAAGTCCACAAAGACACAATGCAACTCCTTGTGACCTTCTCTGTACTTCTTCATCAACACTCTCAGAGCAAACATTGCATCTGTAGTGCTCTTTCCTGGCATGAAAGCATACTCACTAATCATCACCTCCCTTCTTAACCTAGCTTCTACTACTCTTTCCCATAATTTCATGCTGTGACTGATCAATTTTATCCCTCTGTAGTTACTACAGCTCTGCACATCACCCTTATTCTTAAAAATCGGTGCCAAAATACTTTTTCTCCACTCCTCAGGGATCCTCTCACTTTCCAAGATTTCATTAAACAATCTGGTTAAAAATTCCACTGCCTTTTCTCCTAAACACCTCAAAGCTTCCACAGGTATGTCATCTGGACCAACAGCCTTTCCCATTCTTCATCCTCTTCATTGGTGTCCTTATTTCCTCCTTGCTAATCAACTGCACTTCATGATTCACTATACGCACATCATCCAACCTTCTCTCTCTCTCATTTTCTTCATTCATCAGCCCCTCAAAGTACTCTTTCCATCTGCTCAACACACTCTCCTTGCTTGTGAGTACATTTCCCTCATTATCCTTTATCATCCTTACCTGCTGCACATCTTTACTAGCTCAGTCCCTCTGTCTAGTCAATTGGTACAGGTCCTTTTCTCCCTCTTTAGTGTCCATCCTTTCATACAACTCTCCATATGCCTTAGCCTTATCCTTTACCACCTCTCTCTTTGCCATGCACCTCATCTCCTTATACTCCTGTCTACTTTCTTCATCTCTCTGACAATCCCACTTCTTCTTTGCCAACCTCTTTCTCTCTATACTCTCCTGTACTTCCTCATTCCACCACTAGGACTCCTTGTCCTTCTTCCTCTGTACAGAAGTCACACCAAGCACCTATCTATAAGTCTCACTTACTAGCTCCGCTGAAGTAACTCTTCACTGCCACTAAGTGCCCTTCTTAACTTTTCTCTGAACTCCATCTCACAATCACCCTTTTTCAATTTCCACCATTTGATCTTTGGTGCTGCCCTCACACTCCTCCTCCTCTTCTTGATCACCAACGTCATTCTACAGACCACCATTCTATGCTGCCTAACTACACTTTCCCCCGTCACCACTTTACAGTCTCCAGTCTCCTTCAAACTGGCCCTCCTGCATAGAATATAATCCACTTGTGTGCATCTCCCTCCACTCTTGTTATCTAGGGTAAAAAGTCTATGGCCAGTTAATTCCCTGCTCAAATGTAAGAGTCTTATCTACCCACAGATTCCCCCACAAGGTAAAAGCTGGGGTTTGTGGATAAGGCCATCTCATCATTGTTATAGCAAGGGAGGGGAAATCATCCATTCTTTCTCCCAGGAGGTAAGAGTTTGGGGTTAAGGATCAGGCCATCTCATATAGTCTGCCTCTCCCAAAAACTTAACCCCTCTTGCCTGCATCTGCTGACTTTCATATATTATGCTGATCTAAGAAGTTCTCTTGTGTGCTTCTAAATACATGTACATGCTTTCCTGACTTAGGTGCATGATGAATTCACACCAGACCCATAGCTGTGTCCTGCAATCCCTTAACTCTCATATTGTGTTAGGAGTGTACTAGGTTGCCTCCCTACTATCAAAATGGGCAAAATAGTATTGGACACTCACTCACCCCTGCCCATCCTTGTTATTATAGCATCTGAGCTTCAAATCCTGGTCATTTCGCCTGTAGTCAAGGCCTTCTATGTCTATACCACAGGGCCATGTCAAGCTATTTCTTGTTCTTCTGATACATCTCAATCAGAAAATGTTATTTATTTTATTTATTTATTTATTTTATTTTACATTTGTTAACCGGGATAGCCCAACTGGATATATGTCCATTTTCAGTGGAGGCCCGGGGAGAAAATCTCCAACAAAAACAGCAACATAAACATAAACAAAAGACAAAAACAATGTACAAAAGTATTGGGTTGCTTGAAGAAGTGACGAAAAACATTTTAGAACATGGAGTCAGAAGTTGACATTACTAATATTGTCATAGGAACCACAAGCTAACGTCATTAGTAAGTGAGAGTGAAATGTATTAGTTAGAAGGAGAGAATTATGGCTAATACATTGTGTAGAGTGAGGATTAGCCAGGCTTGGTACAGTAGCAGGACCTTTTTGACCCCAGGTGTAGTTTGAGCTTGGCTTTGAAGTGATTTAGGGAAGAAATTGGGGTAATCTCAGGGGGTAAAAGGTTCCAGGTTCTACCTAGGGAGTTGGACAGGAGAGAGTCACCGGCTAGGTTATTAGTTTTGTAAGTCTGGATGAGGACTTTGTTGGAAGAACGAAGTGGTCGTGGATTGTTATACAGGGTGACTAGGTGTTTGAGTGAAGGGCTGTTTTCAGGGGTGTATATGATTTTGTGGGCTATGATCAGTTGGTTGTATAGCACTAGACTAGGAAGTTCGAGCCAACCGAGCTGAGTTAGACTGATGCAGTGATGTGTTCTAAAAGGGAGTCCAGTGGCAAATCTGGCAATGTGATTGTAACAGGTAGTAAGTTTGTTTAGATTGGACTTATTGTTACTTAGAAGAAGAGGGGATGCATACAGGAGAGTAGAGAGAAGATGGGAACGGGCAATGGCTACCTTGGCTATGGGAGTTAGAAAGTTCTTTAATCTGTACAGCGGACCTAGTTTTTTATTGATGGTTTTGATCAATTGGTTAACGTGTAGGTCAAACTTTAAGTGGTTGTCAATAGTGACACCTAGAAGTTTAGTAGATGGGTCAGGAGAAATAATTGTGCCATCTTTGGATTTGATTGTGAAGTTTATGGGGAGGGACTTTTGTGTTGGTAGGAATATAAGCATTTTAGTCTTTTTGGGGTTTAGAATCAGGCGGTGGTTGGATAGCCAGTTTTCTATCATGTTAAAGGTTGTTTGGGTACTTAGCTGTAACTCTGTAGGGGATGTAGCTGAGCAAATTAGTGTTGAGTCGTCTGCGTATTGGATGCAGTTAACTTTAGGAATGGCAGTGTGAAGATCATTGATGAAGATGGAGAATAACAGAGGACCTAGTATGGACCCTTGTGGAACACCCAGGTTGTTTGGTAATAGGGTGGAAAGTTTAGAGTGCCAGAGTACGGCTTGTTGTCTACCACTTAGGTAGGAATCAAACCATTGAAGTGATTTTAGATCTAGACAGAGTGATTTTAGGGAGTGGATTAATAGTTGGTGATCCACCATATCAAAAGCTTTGGACAGGTCCAGGAATAGGGCTGAAGAGATATGGTTGTTATTACGATGAAAGTTAATGGTGTTAGAGAAGGCTAATAGGGCTGTAGTGGTGCTGTGGTGAGGTCTGAAGCCATGTTGAGTGTCTGCCAGGAGATGGTTGTTTATTAAGTGGTGCATGAACTGTTTTTGGATACATTTTTCCATTATTTTGGCTAGGGGAGAGAGTATGGCTATTGGCCTGTAGTTGGATAGTTCAGTAGAGCCTCCCCCTTTATGGAGAGGGATGACATAAGATATTTTCCAGATATTAGGAATATTAGCTTCTATTAATGTACGATTTATAAGTACTAAGATTGGATAGGCAATGGCATCAGCAGATTTTTGTAGGTATTCAGCTGGAAGTTGGTCAGCTGCGAGTGTGGTAGGTTTTAGTTTTCTGAGTAAGGTGTGGATAAATGATGTAGCAATTGGTTGGAAGCTAAATAGTGGAAGATTTTTAGAAGTGGAGCTGTTTGGGCTGTAGGGGCAAGGGGGCAAGTTGCTAGCTAGGGCGTGGATAGTCCCGGTGAAGAAGCGATTAAAACTGTCTGCAACTACTTCTAAGGTTTTATCGGTGAGGGCCTCAGGTAGAGGGGTAGTCATTTTGCCATGGTGTATTAGATTGTTTAGTCCAGCCCAGAACTTTTGATGGTTATTTTGGTTAGAGGATTGTAGTTTACTGTAGTATTGTTTTTTGTCAAGTAGTGTAAGTTTTTTAGTTTAATTCCTAAGTTGCCTGTATTCAATTTGATCCTGAGGGAGTTTAGTAGTTTGCCATACATGTCATTACAGAACTTAAGGAATTTTAAGAAATATTTTTTTTCTTTTAATGACAAATATTTATCTGTAGATGTGTGGAACAGATATGAATCTGTCCACTTCATGCAGATGGGAATATATGAAATGGGCAATATGAGCTATGATGAGTATTTTCAAAATATACATTTTTATGTACATTAATGACTTGTTTTGCATTGTAAACAGGTCATGCCTTGGCTTGGATTTGCAGAAAAGCTCTATGAATGTATGGCTTCCTAAAAATATCTTGTAGCATGACCTGTACCAAAGCTGCTTAGCTATGCATCAGGACTTACACAATGCTGGTTCTCTGAGAAAAGGAAAGCATAGTAAATTAGTGGAATCACCTTTTGGTGACAAGTACAATTAGACAAATTCAGTGCAGGAGATGCACTGCAAATGTGTATGATCAGGATCTCTGACATCACAGGAATTGTAAGCAAGTGCACCTGAGCAGGCCCAAGGCTCTGTGCTCTCATCACTGTAATAAAGCACCACAGTGATGTAACACGTACAATGCGGGACAGTCCTAGGTAGGTTAGCACAGCAAAGTGCCAACTCAATTGAACATATAAATGTGGAGGAAATAGAGAAATAGGTCAGCTAATAAAAAGAAGAAGAGCAAGAAGGAAAAACACATATAAGGAATGACATGTGAAGGGAGAAGGGTATATCATTTTGGTGGTAAAGGCTCTCATTCTTTTTAAATTAGTATAAAGGGTAGATGCGGAAGGTAGTGAGGAATATTGAATAGAGGGAAATTTCCAGGGGCAGACAGACATGAAATGTGGGCACAGATCAACAGGAATGGTAGCAACACAAAAGGTAGGGAATAACAGTGGACAACACAGACAGACAGAGAGAGTGGCACATACTGATGAAGAGAACTGGACAAAAAGCATGTAAAGGGAATGAAATATACTGCAGGGGAAAGCATGGCAGGAAGGGAAGGGAAGACTAAATGATAGATGCCAGGCCAGCCCAGAGGCCAAGCTACACAGACATCAATCACCTTCATGGTTGAAGTCATGTGCAGGCTGCGACTCTTGTGTCTTCAGTATCATGGCCTCCCTGTCACATGACTCTATCAGCCATATCAGGAACAACTTCATCAAGGTGAGGCAAATGACCTTCTGTCAATGCATCTCAGATGACAACAACCTGTGCATCTACTGCTAAGGGACCAGCGGCTGCCCTGTCAGGCCACTGCTAAAAGTAGACCTTCCATCTCCCCTCCTGATTAGTGGCCACAGAAACTACTGGTAAGCCCCACTCGGCCCTTTCAGCAGGCTGACCTCCATCTCCTTGCAGAGAGGTAAGGTTGGAAATCACTGGTTTCCCAGTGTAAGATGCATCAGCCAGCACAGATTGAGGTCAGTGCTAGTGTTCTTCTGGTGCTACTACAGCTGGACATCTAGAAGAAAGAGAAAACAAAAAGAGAACACATTATGAGACATAACATGATCCAAAGTGCAGTATTGCACATGGTATACACACCCACTAATGGGAAAGGTGCTTCTGCCTCTGCAGCATCACTCTCTGTTTGCTTGCTACCCCACAGTCATTGTAAAACAAAGTAGGAACAACTTGGTACAATGATATGTTTGTTAAAAAGGCAGGGAAAATGCCTATAGTAAAACTCTAGCTCTGTCCCTAATGTCTGCTTCCCAGTCTTTAATTAGGTTAAGGCCGTACTGTCCATACCAGTGGTCACTGTAACAATGTCTACACTGCTGACCAGAATGATGATGCTAGTGACATCAGTTATTATCCAAGTAATTTCATGTTAGGCATACACATTTTATAATGGGCCATTATACTGGCACAACATCTGATCACAAAAGTCACTGTGAGGAAAGAAATAGAAAATCTGGGTCTCACAGACATCATGGGAGAGCTCTCCAGTTCTCCGTACCTCAGGAAGTCTTGGCTTAAAGAGGTAGCCCCATGCACATGGGTTCGCTGTCAGACCTCACATGACATAACATGCTGGGTTGTGAAAAATGCCCATATTTCTACAAGGGATACTACACAGTAGGTTAATACCTTCATAGGTGTTTACTAGGCTAACAACAACAAGGGCCTTTTTTAAACCAAGAAATGTATCCCAAATCTCTGACAAGTTCTGGTATCTTTGATAAGTATAAGTACAGGCTTTTTTGATGAAACATTTACAAGCAGCGGCCATGGAGATGAAACATTTACAGGCTGCCAGTGTCCATTAGAGACATAGGTGCCAAATCTGGGATGACTTCCTGCTCCCCATGCAATTGTCCAAGTTACATTTGAATTGGGTTAGGGAGGAACTCTGCTTCATGTGATGGGGAGCGTGTTCCAGAAAAGGTGCAGTCTCTGGGATACATACCTGTCTCTCCATCAGGTCTTATTTATATCACAGGTAAGGTTTATGTCTATAGAAAAGGTAATTCTGGCACTATTTTCTTTGTGGATATGCAGAAGGTCCATTAGGGTGGGGTATGACAATACCTTTTATGCCAGGAACAGATCTCCCCTCAACAGCCTGTAGGAGACAAAATACAGGGATAGGGCCTTGAGGTGGTCTGCATAAGACATGTTACTTACGCCTTGTATTCTTTTAGTGAGGAACCTTTGTAGACATTCCAGTTGTTGGATATAGCTGGTTAGGTACAAACCAAGGAGGGCATTCCACTCAATAATAGGTCAGATGAATTTTGAATACAGTGGAACAATGACCTCCTTGTACCTAGATGCCATACCTTTGTTTATAAGCTGTACAACATAGAATGACTTCCTTACTACTGGGATGATCAAAGTCTAGATTACTCTCTCCAAGTCTCCCCATGTTCCTTACTACTGGGTTACCTCTTACAGGTGTGTTGTCAATATGATAGTTATCAGGGATAGATGACTTCCAAAAGAATACCATTATGCATTTATTGGAATTTAGTTTTAGTTCATGGCTTTGACACCAATTATTCATCTGTGTCAGCCTTACCTAGAGAACATTTGTTTCAGTGCGGGATTCTATGATTACTCCTAATTTGCAATCATCTGCAAATTTAGTCAGCCAGAGACCATTGACATTGGGCTTCACTTAATAGACGTAAATGCCAAAAAGGAGCAGGCAAAGGACTGATCCTTGACGGACTCCACTTGTGACTGGCTTCTTTGTTCAGGTGTGTTCCCCAATTCTAACTTTCTGGGTACTATCTATGAGCCAGCTGGTTATCCGCTGGGTGACAGAGGGGTTTGTACATAACCACATGTGTTTGTCAACAATGCCTGAGTGAGATATTGTATTAAATGCCTTGGCCAGGTCAAGGTAGGCAGTGTGAACCATCTTGCCATCATCTATTGTTTTGGTGACCATCTCAAAGAAAGCCAGCAGGTTGAGAAGGCATAACCTGCCCTTCATGAAAATAGACTGGGTTGGGCCAGTGTCTGGAGGTTTCCTATGTCATTACTGATCATTTCCATGATAATTCTTTCCATTGCTCTGCATATCCGACTAGTGAGACTTATGGGTCTGCAGTTTCCAGGGTATATAAATTTCCCACCTTTGTGCAAATGGCTGATTGTTGCTGTTATCCATTCATGAGGAATGAAGTCTGTTTGTAAGGTACAGTTAAGTAGCAATTCAAAAGAGACTGATAGGTCATGTTTATACTATTTAAAAGGCATCCTGAGTACTGTCTGGGTCCATTCATGCAGTCTTCTTGGCCTTAGAGAGAGCATTAAGGACTGATTCCCTAGTGATAGTAGGCAGACTTATATTTGATGACATTTCCTGAGGGGAGACTGATGGAGAGAGAGGAGTAAAGTTGGAGCTGAATTTATCGGCCAGTAGGTTTGCATATCTTCTGGTTCAGTATAGGTGGCTCCATTAACAATGAGCTCTGTCACACAATTGGTACTGCCTTTGTGGTTATGGACATAGCCTTGCGAATTTCCTTGCTGGGAGCCCAGCTTTATCTCAGATTTGGATTTGGTAGATTTATTTGTTCTCTGAGCTGTTTGTTTAGTTTGATTAGGGTGCATTTATCCTGTTGGGTGCTGTACCTCCTAATTTTTGCCATGATTTTTTTCCTTCTGTTATACAGCCTGTTGATGTTGTGATTCCAGCAGGGTAGCTTATTTTTTGAGTTAGCTCTATACTTCTTCCTGGTGGGTGCAGTTACCTTTATGCAGCTATTAGCATGCTTGTATAAGGTTTCTGTGAATGGTTCTGTGTTGGCATCAGTGTTCTCAGGGTTTATGGGGGGCTTGAAAATTTTGTCCGGCTATCACTTAATAATAGGAGTAGTTTGAGTAGTTTGCGAATATTACAGGATTAGCTAAGGGTTCCAGGTTTTATTTTTACTTCAAAAGACACTATTTTGTGGACTGACCTTACCAAAGAAGACATTACACTATGGGATGTGAAGCACTCACCCAATGTTAGTGAGGACCAAATCCAGTATGTTTGTACCCTTGGTCAATGTAATGAAAGTCTTGTCCAGGGAGTTTGTGTTTAGAAAATATAAGAATCTCTGTGCCTCTACATTTGTTGTCATATATGATTCCCAGTTAATAGTGGGGTAATTAAAGTTGCCCATGAATGTGTGGTATTGGGTTGGATGGTGAGGATTTCCAATATGTTTAAATACATGTTATGGGTTTCCTGGTTCAGAGAGGAGGACCTATAACTTGCAAGGAAGTGGTATGGAATTTTGTTTATGGTGATTTGAACATGGAGAAGCTCAAGTGCATTGTCCTTTTTGACCAGCCTTGAGGTATATTTACTTTTTATGCAAATCGAGACAGCTCTACTTTTACTTCCTGTCTGTGTAGTAGCTAGTATAAATATGTGGAAGGCATTATAGCCTTGCACTGCTGGTGTGCTCTCTGCAGCTATAAACCATGTCTCAGTGACCACACAGACCACAACATTTTCTAGGCTGAGGAGAGCTTGTAGGGAGTGGAGTTTTTTGTTTGTTTCTTTAGTCTCCTAGCATTGAGCAGTAACACTTTTAGATCTTCTTGGTTTTCATTCGCTATGTCAGAAGTACTTTCAGTTTGGCATTGCCTACAAAAGGCACTGTGGGGAGGACAATGTTTTAGATAATATTTATAAGCCTAGAAGCAGTGTGGTCTGTTGACCATTTATTTCCATGCTGACAAATATTGACTCCCTCAGAATCACACCAGAAACTAAGCCAGTTATTAAAGTCAGTCATCTTTTGTTTGTATTGTAGCAAAACCCATGGAGAAGGTAAAATGCTGCTAAATACCAGGTGAATACCAGCCTGGAACATGTATTCTGAGAGCTCCATAATGTTTCTTTTCATATAGTCTCACGAGGTATATCTCAGGTCATTTAAACCTACATGGACTATGACTAAGTCAAGTGGGTACTTGTGGTTCAATGACCTGAGTGTGTGCACAATGTGGCAGACCTTCTCCCCTCATAAGCAACTGACCGTGACCTTCTTCTTACTCAGCCTGATGAGAAGACATCATTGTATCTCACACTGGAGTCTCCAATGACCAGAATTTTGGATTGTCTGGTAGCTTGCCTTATGGGCTTCAATTAGAGGATCCACGAGATGTGGCTGTAAGTGTTGATGTGGGTATTGTTTTGAAAGAGTGTATTCAGGGCTGCTGAGGGTATTTGTTATGTGTACTTCATATAAGTGATCTTTGGGGTTTATTGAGGTTGCATTTAAGTGCCGCAGCATATATGGTTGTATGTGTCTACTTTGAACTGTGTGTGATGGGTGCAGTGTGTGTGTAATACTGACAACCTGACTGACATTAGGAGTGCTTATGCCTCCAGTGTCATTGCATAAACACGTCTAACATACCATATCAGTTTGTTTGAGAATTAAAAGGTTGTCAGTAAATGTGAGGCAATTTCTACATTTCCTCAGAATGCTCATATCCATCAATTCTGGTAACAGAGTAAGTGGTAAAGTTCATATCCATGGCCACAGGCCCTTTTTTGCAGGTTAGATAGTGTCATTGTTAACACTGCATACATTGGAAGGTTGTCTCACATCCTGAGTATATGAGGAGATTGAGGACAAAAAGGCTGAATCTTCAGTCTCCAGTGGATGGCTTGTAACTATGAGGACCATCCAGGCTATTCAGAAAACCTTAGTCAAAACAGCATCTGTGAGCTGCATTGCTCATGAAGTGTGTTCACACTCCATAGTTGAGAGAAATGGTAGTCTGTAGTGCCACTATGACTGTATGTCTACCTCTGACATGAATTCAGCATTAGGTGTTAGTCAGCAGATGTGTGGGTCAGTAATCGATGGACAGGAATCTGCTAATCGGACCATAATGGAGATGGTGAGGGTGTTGCTTAGCCAGAAAAACAATATAAAACACCTGCAGGACCTGCAGAATGGCATCCAGAGTCTGCAAAATGAAATGGAGTATAGTGATAAGGTGCTGACAGTGCTGCAAGGTCAGTAGTGTCTGCCACTGTATCTCTTGGTGCATCCATGAGGCAGATGTTAATGTTCTTCCAGTCTGCCTTTGCAGTCATGACTACCCATGTCCATAGAAAAGTCTGGATGCAAGGTAGTCTGTCACAGGTTGTGCATACAGAATTTACAATGGCCATTCCTAAAACAGCATCATTATTGCTTCTGGCCATGGAGTTCAACACACCTGGTCATAACCCATCTCACAAATGTGAAGAATAATGCTCCATAGGATCCACCCCAGGATACCTGACTAAGCTGCCTACTCTTGTTCATGTAGTTCTATACCATTAGATCTCATGTGGGAAGAAAGTGCACCATGTCCCCAGTGGCCATCACACAGGTAATGGACACCATACATCTGTGGGCACCTGCCATTGGACATACTGGCAGAATGATGAGCATGCTCCTGTAGTTTTCAAACCACCATTATTGCAACAGACCTCATCAAGCCCAAAGACCACTGGCATCTACAGAACCCAAAAAAAATATATATTTATGATATTTCAGCTCTACAGTGTAACTGGAGAATGTGATCTGTAACTTTGCCTGACCTGTGTGGCTACAACACTACCTTCCATGACTTTGTGGCACATATGAAAGCATTGCTCTCACCTGTTGCTATGTCCTTTGACAAGTACAAATGATAATGACTGTAACCTGCCCACTACTTTGTATTGCCAAGGTAATGTCTAATGCTCAACATGCCCACTCCATGCACTGGATTGCATAGCTTGGATGTGATAACGCATGCATCATTTAACTTTGTTTTGTCTACATCATGGCCACTTATTATGGAACAGAAGCCACTGTTTTATCAGAACTCAGATGTATTGTACACACCTCTGCCTCATACAGAGTGTCACTGATAACTATTCTTCCTCTGAATGACAGTTTTGATCCTCAGCCACTGCTCCAGCAGATATGGTCAGGTCTGTTAGGATGTTTCCTAGTTTCTGAATAGCCAAGTTATTCATCATGGTGCACACTACAAATATCTAATTAAATGTCCCAAGTGAAAAATACTGTAGTGTCTCACTGGATTCATCAGGGCACTAGAAGCATTCCTTCAGCTGTCCAACAATATGTTAATATGTTCCAGCACATTTTGTAACTATTCATGCGCCGTATTCCATGCTATCTCAGCTATTATTTACTTACTTAATCTAGTGCATGTATTTTATCGATATGTTTTAATAAGAGGCAAGTTATGACAATACTTTATAGTTTGTATCATTTTGTCTAATAAAAATGCTTTGTATTTATATTTATTACAATTGCCATTATATTTTGTGAATAGTACTTATTTATCAATCATTTATTACATTGTTCCTGTATAACTTATAATGTAGAGACATTTTTATCAATTTCAAGATTAATAGCATAACTTAATTTAATTTCTTTAGAGAGTGCATGCATTTTATTTGTACTTTGAATAGAATATATGAGTAGGGTTAGTTGGTTAAAGCAATGAAAACTCATTTACCAAGTAAATACTGATTCCATTTTTTTGTTATTGGCTAAAGGATTTAGTGTGTGTGTGTGTGTGTGTGTGTGTGTGTGTGTGTGTGTGTGTGTGTGTGTGTGTGTGTGTGTGTGTGTGCCTGTGTGTTTGTAAAATATGTGCAGAACATCAAGAATACTTTAAAATTTAAAGGACAATCAGAGCTAAGGTGCAAGCTGTATTATTTATTGATATAAAGACAATTACAAGCATCTAATAATGTCATTTTTTACTGTACATTCAAAATGTTAGATTGTCATCTACTCCTGTACCTAGATATTTAATGACGGTCTCATTGGGTTTATCATTGTTTGGTCAGGTCAAATTTTAATTTATGATTTTCTGAAATATCACTTCTGAAAATTGTAAATCAAAAAATACTAAAAAGAAAGGAAAAAGAAACACACACACACTCACACACAGACACACACAGACACACACACACACACACACACACACACACACACACACACACACACACACACACACACACACACACACACACACAATTTCATAGTTTTACTACAATGGAGAGAAAAGGGGAAAATAAAAACAAATATCAACCACTGGCTTGCACAATGTAATACACCATGACACTCACCGCCAAACAAAACTTTTTTTTTTCTTCTGGCAACATCTATATAAACTCAAAACTCAACATCCCAATGGAACAAGTCACACAAGCTAAACTCCTTGGAATAATCATCGATCAAAATTTTTCTTTGATAATAAAAAAAAAAAATTTGCATCAGCCATCAACAAAAAAATAGGCATGTTACATAGAGCCAAACCATACTTAACTGTTAGTTCACAAATGCACAGCACAAACTCTCATACTGCTTGCCCTACTGTACTCATCTTCTTTATTTACCAATATTGCCAAAATACACCTCCACAACTTACAACTAAACTATAACAAAGCTGCCACATTTGCATCTAATACTCATGATAAAACAAACTGCAGTATAGCTTTCCAGAAGATACAATAGTTAGAGCTATGTAATTTACTCACCTAAATTAACTAAAGATTATACACAAAATATTACATAAAGCAAACAAATGCCCATTTCTACAAACTTTAATTGAAAAAAGATGTCCAGACAGAAAATTGTGTGTTAAGCCTTAAAACCTCCTTTGTGTATCTAACTGTGTCCACAATGCAAATGCACAGAATTCTATTTTAATTGATATTAGGAGAGAGACAAATCAGCAGATATTCATAAGTAAGTTAAATCTGTATCCTACAAGCAACTGGTTGTGCTCTTGTATCTGACATTCTATCTACTTTTATAAACATCCTGCTTTACAACCATTCTACTATGCAAATATGTTACATTCAGTGCTCCCCTTTCTCCATTAATATTCCACTCTCTCCTCTATTCAATTTCCTTGTTTTTTTTCTGCATCTGCTACCTATTATATTTTGCTGTTAACACTTATAATAACTTAACTGCTGCACTTATAACAACTTTGTTTACATGCTGTACGTTTTAGCTGTGAATCTTAATTCACCTTCATTTCATTGTCTTATTTCATTTTCATTTTTTTTGTGCTACAGCTTTATTCTGCTTTGGAACTTTTCTGCATGATCAATGATTCAAAATGGGCTTTTGCTTAATTGGTCTATCCGAGTTAACAAATGGAAAATAAAGTAAATAAATAAATAAAGGGAGGAATTTAATAAAGCCTATGTGTTTTTTTTTTATTGTGTAGGCATCGTGTCACGCTGCTTACATGAAAGTAAGAAGGTTTTAGATTCTATAAGCACTGCTGAGCGACACGCACACACATGCCAACACTGGAAGTTCTATGGCATGTAAATCACCTCATAAGCAGGTGAATATCATGCAAATCAGTCAGGTAGAGCAATCCTGCAAGTAGATAGGCAGCTCTACAGAACCAGTGTCAGTGTCTGTAGTGTACATGAAAAAATTCCATGTACAGGAGTGTAGACAGACAATAGGGGCTGTAAAAATGTAGATATATGCACAGAAATGGCAGAACGCATACAGATATGAGTGAAACTATCCTCCTGTATGCCTGAGGATCAGAGGAAATAAGTTAAAATAATTTATTTTTTTAATAATCTGGGCATGTTTGCATGGCATGCCTCAGTGCGCAAACAAAAATCATAAACACATTTTTGAGACTCATAAGCAACTTAAAAATTAATCTTATGAAGGATGGAGACATCCACCCCAACCCTGGCCCATCCATAACAGTAGACCCAAGCACACCATCTAACAACCCAACGTGTACTGCCCAGATTGATAGACTTCCAAACTCATTTCTGGTCTGTCATCTCAACATCAAAAACCTAAACAACAAGATCCATAGCCAACATGGACTCAGCTGTTCACTCCCCTGATATCCTCTGCCTCACAGAAACCTGGCTAAAATCAATAACCAAAGATAACGAAATAACTCCCCCCACAGTACAACATCCTTAGACTGGACCGGATCTCCATGAAAGGTGGCAGGGTAGCTGTACTATACAAGTCTACCCTAATAATAACAATTGATACCCAACAGCCACCCCAGTTTGGCAATGCAGAAATTATCATCACCAAACTAATAATAAACAAAAATAAATGCAGATACATTGTCTGGATTTATATTCCACCCAGCAAGAATGATAATACTCTAGAAAATATCTCACATTGGCTAGCTTCTAACTATCCCCAGGAAACCATTGTCTTGGGGGACTTTAACATTGATTGGAACACCTGTTCCTCTGAAACTCCCTCCACTCATTTAAACCTCCATGGGTTTACTCAGATCATTGCCACCCCCACCATATTTAGCAAAAATAGAGTAAAAGATATTACCCTTGATTGGATACGTATTAACAGCCACCCCCAAAAGTACAAGTCAGGTACATTACCCGATGATCTAAGTGATCACTGCCTTACCTATATTATTAGGCTCAAAGCCGACATTCCCAGCCAGCCCACCTATAAAACTATAAGAAACTTCAGGAACTTTAACCTTGACAACTTCCAAAATGAACTCAAAGCATGTAATTGGAACGTCTTGAAATGACTCCCATTACAAGAAGCAGTTGAGTACTTCAGGACCAGATTTCTGGCTATCCTTAACCACCATGATCCTACCCGTACCATCCGTGTAAAAGCCACTGTTGCACCGTGGCAATCTAAAGAAACAAAAAACTAAATTAAACTAAGAAACAATGCCTGGGCGAGGTGACATGTTACCAAAGTCCCTATGGACCAAGTAAGATACCGGCAGCTAAGGAATCAGACCAAAAAATCTGTCATTCTAGACAAAAAAAATCATTACACCCTTCTACAACAAAAATATCAGCTAAAACCTCAAATGTTTTGGGCTAGTATTAACAATCTTATTCAGCCAGGCCTTTCTGCCACTCCTACCCCATCAGCTGCCCTTGATAAATCCCCTGTAGAAATTGCAAACCGCTGAAACTATCCAGTCTCTAGCTACCCATCTCACTCCATAGGACACAAACACCAGCTCTGGCACATCTAGCCCTGATCCACCCTGCACTAAACCTACCTTCACCTTTCAAACCGTACCTACCAACCTGATCCGGACCTTACTCAAAAAGCTAAAACCTACTACACTAGCTGCCAACCACCTGCCAGCTGAATATCTTCAAAAGGCAGCTGATGCCATAGCACTTCCCATTTCTATTCTGATCAACAGATCCATCTCAGAAGGGTCCAGCCCAGCAATATGGAAAATATCACATCATACCTCTCCATAAAGGAGGAGGTTCCATAGAATTATCTAACTTTAGACCTATAGCCATTTTTTCACCACTAGCTAAAATCATGGATAGATGCATACACAAAGAAATCATGCACTTTCTTATTCAAAACGGAAAGCTCGCCGACTCTCAGCATGGCTTTAGGCCATTCCAGAGTACCACCATGGCTCTTCTATCTTTCTCTAATGTCATCAATCTTCATTGTAACAACAACAAACTATCTTCAGCACTCTGCCTAGATCTCTCAAAAGCTTTCAATATGGTCAACCATCAGCTCCTGCTCAATACCCTACAAACCATCGGTTTAGACCAACATGCAATACAATGGTTTCACTCCTACCTAAACGGTAGACAGCAGGCTGTCTTATGGCAGAGCAAGCTGTCATCCCAACTTCCTCCAACCCTAGGTGTCCCACAAGGGTCCCTACTAGGTCCCCTTCTTTTCTCTATATTTATCAATGATCTGCACACCACCACCCCAGGAGCCACCTGCATCCGATATGCAAATGACCCAGTTCTAATATGCTCCGCCTCATCTCCTACACAACTTTTAACCCTCAACCAGACCACTTTCAGCATGTTAAAAACATGGTTAGCTAATCGCTGCCTGCTTCTAAATCCTAACAAAACCAAGCTATTACTTTTCTCCCTTAACCGTAGAACTTCTCCTCCTTCCTTCAGCATCAAATCTAGCAGTGGCACCATTATCTCCCCTGACGATCATACAAAGCTTCTAGGCATAATAATAGACAACAACCTTAAATTTGAAAAACATGTAAATCACGCTATTAAGTCCGTCAACAAAAAACGTGCCTCCATGTACAGAGCCAAACCTTTCCTCACCCCCCCCTCCCAGCTAGAGTAGCTATTGCAAGATCACACTTCCTCTCTACCCTTATGTATGCCTCCTCTGTACTCACCAACCTATCCAAAACCAATCTCAACAAATTATCAGGATGTTACAATCATATAGCCACATTCACTACTGGCATGGCTTTTAGGACCCACCATTGCCAGAACCTCAAAGCACTGGGATGGCTAGAGTATCCTACCTTTCTACAGTTCAACCAACTTATAGTAGTGCATAAAATACTCCATCAACCTGATAACACCCCTGCCCTCAAAACATATTCTCACCCCTCATAGTGCCCCCAGGCCATTGTGCTCAGCTGATAAACTAATGATACTGACCCAAACATCCAACAACTCTGCAGGCGATGCTAAATTTGCCATCTCAACCGGTAAAATTTGGAATCTACTCCCTACTACCGTTACCAAGGAAACCTCACTACCCCTATTTAAAAGACAATTCAAAAAATACCACACATCTCATTGGCTGTGCTCTTGTTCTAAACCTGACTAACAACTTCACTAATACATGTCTTGCTACCCAACCTGCTGTTTAGCCAAGTATCTATGTCTCATAGGATTTGAATGTCTAAGCATTGTGAATTATGAATTCTGATTGTATTCTATGTTCACATTTTCTAAAACGTCTCTGCCAATCAGATGTAAGTCTGCCCATTGTGTATATTGATATCTGCCTGTATTCTTTGTCTATATTTTTCTAAACATGTCTGTCTGAGTTTATCACTCAGTGATGTATGTACTGTCTCTTTTTTGGTATGTGAAGCTTTTCTCCCAGGGCTTCCGCTGAAAATGGGCATATATCCAGTCAGACTATCCTGTTCAACAAATGTAAAATAAAATAAATAAATAAGTAAATAAATGCTTTATAAAAAAATAAAAAAACAAAATTGGAAAAAAAAATAATATTGTGTGACAGAAATGTATTATAGGACGTTGCGTGGAGTATCTACAGTGGTGCATTGGTGCTGTTGCTAACATGGTAGGGCTATGGAAGGTGTAGCTTCCAGGCTGTGATCACAGATTTCTATGCAAATGAGGTTGAGTCACTGAATGGCATAAAGGGATAATTGTGTCTGCATATCTCCTTTGTGTAGGCAGAGAACAATGTTGGTGTATACACAGGAGGTAGCTGACATCAGTGGGGAGGGTGTGTCCATGACTTCTAATCTCATTTCAGCTTAACTGCATCTGTTTGCATGGCTCTCCAATGTGCTGAGCATGTCCGTTTAGGGGCATGTTCACTAACTTCTAAGCTTTGTTTACCTATGGGGTGCGTGTTTGCATGGCGCTCCGCAGTGCTGAGTATACATAAAAGGCCAATGACAAATTATTCAGTCTTAATCCCTGTTTAACTTAAACTAGGGCCATTAAATGATGTTAATTATATACTAGGTAGGTAGAATGCATCATAGTTAACCGACCACACATTCTGCACCTACAGCAGTGCTCTATAAAGTATGCATACACTCTACATTCTTATTTTTCCCCAATACACTAGACCACTGGAGTACACTTAGGAATTTTAACTGAGATAATGCTAGCGGCTGCTGCAGGTCTGCTACATCTGTATGTGCTAGATGCTGAAGTCAGTGCTGCTGTTGCTGCTGACAATAGGCCTAGACAGAGAAGGAGAAGAGTGTTCAGGCCCAGAGTAAATTTCCAGGAGCTACATCAGCTGGAGATTGTAGAATGCTGCAGGTGGACAGGGACATACTACAAAAACTCACTGAGCTCTGTCGCCCTCAACTCAGACCCACAGCCAAAAGAAGATAACCCATACCAGTGGAAAGAAAGGTATGTGCAGCCCATAGGATACTAGCCACAGGTATTTTCCAAAGACCAAATGGGGACATGATGGGGGTCTCACAGGCATCAGCCTCCAGGCTACTTCACCAGATCCTGGATGCAATGCTACCATATGCCAGTGAGCACATTTCTTTTCCTCTCACCCCTGAGGTGAGGGCCAGCAATATGCAACACTTCTACAGTGCAGCACACTATCCTGAGGTGCTGGGTGCCATAGACTGCACTCATGTACACATCAAGGAACCACCCAGTGAGGAGGGTAGAATCTACGTCAACCACAAGGGGTACCACTCCATCAACTGAAAGGTTGTGTGCAATGCCCAGGGGATTATCATGAATGTGTGTGCTGGTAGCCTGGCAGTTTTCATGACTCCCATATCTGGCATGCATCACAGCTGTACCAGATGTTTGCTAGGGGGGACATCCCACATTACCGTTTACTGGGAGATGCTGGCTACACACTGGAACCATGGATGATAACACCCATCAGAAATGCACACACACCCGCAGAGAAATGCCATAATGAGGCACACACACAAACTAGAAACTTCATAGAGCATGTGTTTGGGCTTCTGAAGTCACGGTTCTGGTGCCTCGATATATCTTGTGGAGCCCTGCAGTACTCTCCAGCCACAATTGCACATATGTTCATAGTATGTGCCATGCTACACAGTATGATCCTGTGGAAGCAGCTGCAGCAGGATCAGCAAAGGCAAGGGATACACAGCCCTGCACCAGTGCCTAGGTCACCACAGCCACGGTCACAGGAGGACTCGGTAGAGGAACCCCATGATGATCTCCCTGTAAGCAGACATAGGCATGCCCAGTACTCCCTGGCATTGGCTAAGAGACAACACAAAGTACATTCACTGACAACCTAGGGCCCTAGGGACTGACACCTTACTCCTACTCACATACATATATTAAAATAGTTGATGACAGGCAACCCACACAACCTGTACCTATCCACGCATGGCTGTGCATTACTTGCATCAGACAGAGTCAGCTCTGAACTACAGTTCTGTCAACTGTTGCAATCGCAAGGTAAATCTCTAACCTACACACTAATTGTAAGGATTACTATAATATGGTATTGTATGTATGGATCTCCTGCTGTTATGCAAGGAAATACAGTGGGCTATTTGGACAGATGTAACATCAACATGGGACTGCAGATACCCAGTCCAATAGTATGTGTTCCTTAATATTCCCTAGGCCTCATGTTTGGAATATTCACTATAGCACGTAAGGGAAATGTTAAACAGTGAGCACACGTGATATGTGGACTACTGTCTATACTAACAGATCATGTGCTGTTGTTCCCCAGTGTTCCCATATAAATGCTTGAACAGAAAATCAGCAATAGTACACCAGCGGACCAGGTAATCTCAGGGCTGTAACATAGAAATTGATTACACATTGTATGTCTCACTTAACGCAGGATAACAACGTACATATTTATGCTGGTGATTGTGTGATGAATGAAAAAAGTTTTTTATTATCGCTTTCGTCCCAATAAGAACTTCCTCAGAACAACACTAAACAACATAAGACAATGTTCTTAAATAAGATGAAACACAACCCAAACAATTAAGCATTCATCTAAGTTTCATCTTATTTAAGAACATTATCTTATGTCGTTTAGTGTTGTTCTGAGGAAGTTCTTGTTGCAACAAAAGTGATAATTAAAAACTTTTTCCGCTAAGTACGAAGTATTTTTGGATCCACTTCTACTTCGTTACTGGTTATTTTTGTTTGAAGTCATTGTGCCGCTTCAGCTTGTGGAATTCTTTTTTATTGTGTGATGAATTACTCCGTTCTGTCTGGCAGCCTGTGTGGCTCAGTGGGCTAGGGAAGCTAGCATGGGTAAGGGTGCTGATGGTTATAATTTGGAATTATTTTCATCTTTTGCATATGAAGTACTATTATGTTGCTGTTTTCACAGACCATCAGTCTGTATGTGGTGTAATATTTTGAACCCCAGTCACATAATAATGACATCAGACAGCTGGGAAAAGCTTTGGGCAATTTGAGTAAAGGGCAGAACTGCAGAAACAGGGACAGATGTCAATGTATGTAACACAAAAAATCTTGGACTGGAGTACAGGTAGGTGGGTCCTTGAGTCACTCTATAAGTACTGACAGTTCCACCGGGCATGCCCATACACCTAGTTAAAATGAGCGCAGTTCTATTGCCCCTTCATCAAAATGACCTGTTATGTATAGATATGTCTATTCCTACAGACATATACGTATACATATCTGTCACTCTCTTTCTCTCACATACATACTATATCTATCTTTATGTTGTGTCAGCTAGATACTGGTATATATAGCTATATATATTAAACCAATACATACACTCACCCCATATATCTACATAGCACATATACATATCCTACACAGACACAGCTATATTTATATATACATCACTGTTATATACAG
This sequence comes from Protopterus annectens, assembly GCF_019279795.1. Classification (NCBI taxonomy): domain Eukaryota; kingdom Metazoa; phylum Chordata; order Ceratodontiformes; family Protopteridae; genus Protopterus; species Protopterus annectens. The sequence continues at coordinate 1,343,465,037 of NC_056744.1, forward strand.
AAATATGTCTGTGGATGTCTGTATTGTCCTACGTACCTTAATAATGATGAATAAATCTGCACTATCACACATCCATACTGTTGCTCAAAGGATCCATCATAAGGGCACATCAGTACATAATCCACTTACCTACAGACACCTGTGCCTGCTGGATGTCACCACATAGATAGAAACAGGTGAGCAGGTAGTGTAACGTATAATGTTGTCAATGCACGAATGGATAGGGCACATTGTTCCTGCCCACAGATTTGCCTATCTAAGTGCAAACAGCCACATATGGCCATACTGGTAACTGTACACACATCTCTAGGATAATAACAGTTATCACACTGCTAGGATACTAGATGCAGATAACAGTATGACACAATATCACTCTAGTGTGTGTAACCAACAAGTACTGTGCCTGCAGTCACATACACAACATACTTAAGCCATGGCATGTGTGATAAGTACTGTGGTCTATAGTGTTTAAGACTAAATTGGTAGGGGTTCTAATCTCACCCCAGGCTACTTGGTGAATGTGTGTGTACGTATCCCTCTGCAAAACAACTGACATGCCCTCATGGGCTACCATTATGCATGTTTTGGCCCTGTAACTTGCTGCTGGTGTCCAAACTGTCCTCTTCTAGAAGGCCTGATGATGTCATCCACCTTAAGACTACCAGCTACCAGTGCAGTAGCATATTTAAGCTGTGGTGTGTGTTATAAGTACTGTGCTCTATAGTGTGGCAGGCTAAATAGGTAAGGGTTCTAATCTCACTCCAGACTACTTGGTGTGTGTGTGTGTGTGTGTGTGTGTGTGTGTGTGTGTGTGTGTGTGTGTGTGTGTGTGTGTGTGTGTGTGTGCGTGTATTCATCTGCAAAACAACCAATATGCCCTCAGGGGGCTACCAACCTACCATGCTTATGCACTTTTGGGTCCTGTAACTTGCTACTGACATCCAAACTTTCCTCTTCTACAAGGTGTGATGATGTCATCTACCTTAAGACTACAAGCTGCCAGTGTAATGTCATACTTAAGCTGTGGTGTGCAATAAGTACTATATTCTATAGTGTGTAAATCTATATAGGTAGGGGTTCTAAACTTACTGCAGGCTACTTGGTGTGTGTGATATCCATATGGCCTAAATATGATCACCTCAATAACGTAGAAATAGGTAGGGTTTTGCAGTATTCTAATTTTAGCGGGTGGTGTGGCACTTCAAATAACTGACCACAACAAGTCCTGCTGATTTCATCAAGCATTATATGTCATAAACCAATAGTACTAGCAGACGTGGTGTGTTTTATGCCTCATGTACTGTGATCTGCAGTGTGTACCACTACATAGGTAAGTGTTCTAAACTACATACAGCCAAGTTGCACTACGTGTGTGCCTTGGCATGTTCTATATACAGTAACTGGAGGTGGTGCTTGCCCCAGTGTAACCATGCTTGTGTGTGAGGCTATTAGAGCATTTTACATCATCTTATGGAACCATAGGACATTTGAACTTCACTAGCACAATGGTCATACAGCCCTCACAATCCTACACAACTTTATACCCATAGTTGCAGGATCAACACATATTGCCCCAGTCCAAGAGGGAAACAGGCAGAAGCACTATGATGAAATTACAGTCACCCAGCCAATCATGCAAATGCCATATGCTGAAGTGCACTGAGGTGTTCTGTTTGCTATCAGTCAGGGCTCTGTTCCAAGGGTGTGTTTATGTTCTGCTAGAAAAAATCTCACCCACCAGCATGTATTACTCACCTCACATATGAGGTTAATGTCCTTACAATGCTTTATCCATCTACTATGCCTCCTACAGGTAGGCAGCATATACAATCAAGCAAGGTCACACATTGCCCCATATGCAAGGCACAGATCTACTATGAGTAGTCTATATGGCACAGGTTAAGGTGACACTCATTGGTTCATAGGTTCATAGGTAGGTACTAGGCTATTGGCCCTAGGGCCTATTTAAGCCTAACCAAAAAGGTACCCTGGCTTTCGCCACCCAAGAAAATTATTTTCCTGTGCCCCTGTCAAGCAGAGCCACAGAAGTGATCTCCAGGGTGAATTTTCTATCTCCCATCCAATCATCAAGATTTTTCTTGAAGAGTGCTAATAATGAGCTTTGTTTACTATAGATAGGTAGTTTGTTCCAAAGTATGGGAAGTCTCTGGAACAGGAATCTATCCCTCCAGCATGTCCTGTTTATTGTGGTGACAAGGTTTAGGTCCCTAGAGTGTGTAGCCCAGAGGAATTGGGATTTCTTTAAGTGGAACATGTCCAACAGCTGTTGGTTTGACATAGCTTTGTATGTTAGGCAGAGAATGCGCCTGAGTAAGCGATATGCGACGGAGTAAAGCTGGAGTTTTTTGAGACGGTCTGCGTAGGGCATCTGTTTGAGGCAGTAATCCCCTTTGTAAGGTATTTCTGTGGCCTTTCTAGTTATTGTAAATATCTTGTGATGTACATACCAAAAGGAGCATTGTACTCTATAATGGGTCTAGTGAATGATGAGAAGAGGGGAATAATTACATCTTTTTTCCTGGATGAGAAACCTCATTGCAGACAATCCACATAGAACACATACTGAAGACATGAGGTTACCTTGTGAGGGACAAAACAGTTTTGTCCAAGTGCCAGTACTGCTTGGAAAGGTACATTACCAAATTGTCATTGTACTCAGGAATTTGCATGCTGAGGGAAGAGTACTTGGAGGTTATGAGTAGGTCACTTACAGGTGACTGTGTCCTCAGCTATGCCATATGATTCCTGCCATACCACTGTAGAGACACGGTGATCTGTGGCACATGAGGTGTTCACCTGTACGGCCAGGTCTGTTTACCAGTTCTTTAACCCCTGTGTGTGTACTGTACATGTTGTGACTGATGTGCTACTTATTACCAGGTACATAGGTGTTAGTGATGGAAGTGATACTACATATAGATATGCATAGAGTTCATGGCCATTAGTATGTCAACAGGCATGTGCTCAGCAATACCCCATACAAGTTAGTGACAACACTGAGACCCTATGAGTGCACACAATTTGCAGGCATCAGCCAACATTGTTAGCTACAGTCAGTCAATAGTCATGTGCATTGTGCTTAAATGGCTTCCAAGCAGTGGAGGACCCAGGACTTCACCCTGTTGAACACTGCTGCTTACAGATCAGCTATTAAAGATGTATGTTCCTATGGTGAGTATGTGTGCCATCAGTGAGCCACTCAGTGACCCTTAAAATGACAGTATCAGGGTTGCCTAAGTGGGTGCTTTGTAAAATTGCCTGAGTGGGGAATATAGAGAGATGGCATAGCTCTTTCTAGGGGGTTATAAGACCTGATGTTCCCTCACCCAGGTCCTGGATGACTGCCTCAGACATGTCCACCATGTGTAACAATCATGCTCTCCCTGTCACTCATGCAAACTGTGTACAGTAAACTGTGTGTAGATCACATATATGTGTTCTGATCAGCTCCATGATGATTGCCCCTGTGGGCATAGAGATATGGATAATTAGACCAAAAGGTATATGATTATGTTGGTCCCTGGGTGCACTACTACTGTGCAGGACTATAGCAGCTGCTGTTATCCACTAAGCTGTGGTGCAGCCAGTGATTTCAGTATGATTGCAAGGCTTTCCCAATTAAGTTGGTAATCCTTGTCAGATCACATGTGGGATGAAGTCTGGAATGTTAGCATGTGCAGTAAATGCTGTGCATCCTCCACTAAGAGGCCAGTTGCAAACTGCTCTGTAAATATGGAAGTTATGGGAGAGGTTGTAGGAATGTCATGTGTCACATGTGGTGGGGACATGGGAGTGTAGTTGACACAGACAGTGTGGGATTACAGGTTAGCTATGAGTACAGACTCATCATAAGTGGCAGCATTATGTATGAATTCACCATCAATCTGTACCTGCCCATTGAGGTCACACATGTAAATATACTGTGTGTTGTGTTTCTGTGTTGTATGGGTGGCTAATTTTGTCATGTACTGTGTCTACACAACATCACAACAACACTATGTGCATATTTTAGCTGAGAAGGTTGTGCCTCCATGTTAGGGAGGGCACACTTACCCCAACTGTCACACAGTATTGTCCACCTGTTATTGTACAGCCTGCTAATGGCAGGTATCCACCAGTCAGGTTTGCTGTGCCATAATGAGCTTGTGTTCCTTCTGTCATGTACAGTTATGCTCATGCAGTTGTAATGCTGCTGACAAAATGCATGGGTATAGAGATCTGCATACTTGCTTGTTCCATCTGAAGGGGGAGGTGCAGTCAAGCTATGTCAACCATCCCACAGGAGGTAATACATGGCTTTGTTGACATATATGTCTATATTGTCTGCAAGAGAGTGTTTGTGCTGGTAGGTCTTAGGAGACTGATATGTAGGCAGATTCCAGCAGGGTGGACCTCACATTGAGGAGCTGTGGTAGACACCATAGTGTTAAACACATGGCACAATATGGTGGTTCCCCATGTTAGGATGCAAAGTCACTGCTCCAGGGCATCATAGGTATGGATGTGGAATCACGTTTGGGCAAGTGAACCACAGCATGACTAAACAACACAGTGTACACATATTACACTTCCCTAATGTGTTTGTGTGTGCTCTGTACAGACACCTTGCATGACTCCTTTCTTGCAACATGCTGGAGGTAACTGCAAAGGGTATCTGCACAGAGGACAACTAGTATGTAGTGCCAAGTAGTGCCCCCAGATCTCTAGGCCATGTCACCTGCAATGCCATGACAGGAGTTAGCATGGATATGAGCACTAACACTGTCATACACTGACTGACACTGGACCACACACTGTTACTTTTGCACAAGGCCACAGCATGCCTACCGACTTCAACTGGTGGAGCCCATTGCCTGTTACACTATCCAATGGATGATGGAATTATGTCACACTCCACCAACCATGGCCTGACAGGGATGTGTTTGACAATAGTAGGCCAGCAGCCCTTGCTGGAAACTGTGTATGTTATGTACAGAGTGTTATGGCAGCCAGTGGATAGGCAAGTGACTGATGGTCATACTCTGGGAAGATAACATTGGGAGAACTACACTGCAATGACTCCATTCAGCAGTGGGGTTCATCATTCTTCATTACTGACATACCTTTTCTAGCCATTCCCTCCCTGAAGTCACAGCCACTGTCAGTGTCCTCTCACTGAGTCCATTAGCAGGTGATTGCATATTAGGAGCTGTCAACAAATACCACACAGAACAAACAGTTATCCAAGATGGCCTAAGACACACATTCACTTGTAGTCTGAGCCACTGACAAAGACTATATGCCAACAACTGCATGATGCTATCCTTTGGGAAAACATCCACCCCTGGAAAATATTGTAGTGTCTGCACACCACACAGAGTTGAGCCAGTTCATCTGGAGTTACTGACACAGAGAGTAATGTAGCCTTTCCCTTTCAATGATCGGTCAGATGGTGGGATGCAGTCACTGTTGAACAACCTATACAGACAGGTATGGGATGGAAATCCCAGACTGTCAATGCTATACTACATGTGGCAGTCATCACAACCATCATTGTGTGCAATGGCATCCTTACTGTGTCACTGCACAGGCATATCATACAACTGTTGCAGCCACACAGGTTCCATGGTGCACCAATACACAGTGTCGATAATATGTTCGATGGAGTCTGTGTCAAGACCGTATATGTGTAGTCTGTCACCTAAATGCTTTGGAGGGGTTGTGTATGTCTCCAGACATGGAGGTGTCAGATCCCAGGTTGTATCCCCCATGTATCCATGAAAGGATTAACATGTTCCTCACCTTTTCTACACACCTTCAACATCACTGTGGTATACACAGTATTTGCTGGAGAGATAGATATGTAACACAGATAGTACACCCTACATGAACCCCCCCCCCATGCATGTGAAGTACACATCTGCTGTGACACACCTTATGTTCAGGTCATGTAATGGGATGCAGAACACGAGAATCATAACTGGTGTTAGACAACTGTCTGTACTGGACACAAGATACTTGTAGATGCATCATCTCCAGCACCACAGCTTGTAGATGTCTTAGTTCCTAGAACCTTGGTGACACTTATCAAGGGTATCAGACCTTTTCACAGATTAGTGATGCATGAGTACACTGAATGATGCCATTGTACTTGTCAGCCTGCTATACACATATGAACCTATGCAGCCATGCAGTTATAGTACTGTACCTTGCTGAAGACATATATCTGCTGTGCTGACATGCCATCCTGTGTTGCTATATTGCTGCTCTGTACCCACAGGTACTCCCAACAGACTCCTGAAACAGAAACAGGTCCATGACACTTTTCATTGTGTAAGTATGCAACCATTACAACATCATGCAACATAAGCTAAACAACAGTCTATGGTGTACTCATGAGAATTGCCAACATACAGTATCTGTCAGTAACCATGACAAGTTGCATGGCAAAACAGCACTGCATTATACAAGGATATGTTAACTAATATAGTCACCCTGTGCATCAGGCGCATAGCTGAATTTTCCTGCATCCATGGTAAGAATGACAGGGATGTGGCACAGGTATCATCACTTGCACATGGTGTTATCTGGTGGTGCAGGAGAACTAGTCTGACCCAAGCAGTTGACAGCATGAGTATGAGTCAGGAAAGGAAGCAGGTAAGCTGGACCATGGAAAGGTGCCACATGTGTCTGCATGTAACTTGCATTTGACAGTGGTGTATGAGTGTGTGCATGTACACAGTCAAGCTCACTGCTAGTCCTACATGTAGGTATGTTGGACAACTTTGGACCATACGTGATAGAGCTGAAAGTTAACCATCTCCAGGCCCAAACATGGGAACTGGCTCTGCCAGGAGTTCCACTGGCACCTCCATGCCCAAGGTCAGAAGTGGTGCTAGTACCTGACAGTGACTGCTGTCTACTGGGACTGTGTACTCCTCCACGGGACTACCCAGGAACACAATCCCATGGCCTACCACATCTTGGTGTGGACAGCACACTTCCTTCTGTAGTGCTGGATGTACTACCACTATGGGAGCATGATTGTGCACGTTGACATGGACTCTCAGCAGATGGTGTTGATGACCTACATCCATGAGTCCAATGCTCAACTTCAACCATACATTCCAGCACAGATAATGTGTGGTCCCAAGACAGACACTGTCACAGACCACCTTCTGTCCACTGCATCAAGTAAACCAATCAAGGGTGTCACCAATGCGGTGGTGGCAGTCATGGATGTCAGGCTGTGCTGAATCCATAACCCTAAGCATACATCTGGAGTTCCATTCAGAACATGCCTGTGTAACCATGATGCCCAAAAACATGCACCGTGACCCATGATGTGACACCTGCAACAGCTGGTGGACAGACAGCAGGCATCCTATAAGTACTGCTATCAATCTTCCTCTGTAGAACCTCACCAGATCTCTAGCCATGGCTAATTTCTACACTCACTGGAGCCATAGTTGCCACAATTTACAGTTCAATGTCCCCACCCTCTGACAGTCCAATATCTGTGGCCTCTGGGGACTGGGTATGTGTAGGCATATTGACTGTGTGCAGTGACAATGATGGCAGAAGTGGGATGTCACCCTCTGGGACTGATTCAGCTCCCAAATACCCCACCTGTGCCTCACTGTGGACACCATCATTAACAGAGTCAGAGGAGACACTGGCATCAGGTTGTGTAGGGGACAGACACCAACACCCCGGTCACCTGTGGTAAGAAAGGGAAAAGCAGTACATTAACACCTGCACTATTATGATCTGCAGTATTTTGCTGTGATATATGCAAGGCTCTATACACTGTCGTCACTATGACAATTTGTTGAAAACCCAATCTCATATAGTAGGACTTGAGGAAAGTACTCTTCCCGCTAACAGCTGTAGTTACTTGTAAATAAACTCTCATTACATTGCAATCCCATCAGCAACAAGGAGGTACACTGTTGGCAGTCCTTGTTACAAGCAGTTACTTCAAATGTGTATGTTAGTTGCACAGCTGTGCTAATCAGCACTATGCATTTGAATGGATTGTGTATTGCACTCTGATATCTGTGGCCCCCATTTTCAGTAACTGAGTTGAAATTCTCTGTGAATACATATTAATGCATGACGTGACACTTTATGCCCTTATAGTTTTGCTATAGAATATGTGAAGTGTGCGTCTATCTGCAGGCCTGTGACTTCCACCAGTGAAAAGCAGACATTTAATTCGATATGCATTGTGAGGATAAAGAGTGCATGAGTCTGTTATTAATTGCTGGCTTCATAATACTGTAATTCCACTGCTACACACCACCAGATTTGAACCCGTTCCTGTGTGTGGCAATATGGACTGTTGGTAAGTCATTTAACAGACTGAGTTACTGCATCAATGCTACAGCAGGTGTATTTGCAAGGTATATGTGTACACAGACAGGCTGTGACATACATTTTCTACATCCATCAGCATGTGCATGGCTTTATATGGTTGCAGTTCTGTGCCAGGATCCCAGTAGAATATGTATTTTGCTGTTAATGCCTTAGCAGGTGTCTTTCTACATGTTGTTGCTGAAGGGCATATTTACCTGCTATCACAGGCCTCACTTGCATCGATTATTATGCTTTGGCTGTCTAGTGGTGTGCTTTTGCACCAGAGTCCAAGGTACACTCCCATTGTTTCCATTACTATTTAAACAAGTTTGTGCAGCATGGCATGACGTGCAGCTCTGCTGAAGCATGCGTAATGACTGTAACTGGTAATTACTATGTTTTGTTTAAACCACAACATCACACTAAAAAATATAAAGAGAAGAAAAATGGGGAGATAGGAAAGTGGTGAAATGGGATGCAAGCAGGGGGAAAGCATAGTGATAGGCAGGTAGGGATGTGCAGGACGGGTATAGGAAAGAATCATAGCTATCCATTGCTTATACAGCAACAACTGTGCACTTTGACAGAATTTTTATATGACTTTGAGCACTCAACCCCAGAGAGAGGGGTGAAGACAACATAACTGTGTTGTCAAGACAATAGGACCAAATTACATGTGTCCAGTGGACATGTGTGCAAAATGGAGAGCTACATATGAGACAATATATATTTTTTTGGGATAGGTGCTCATTTTTTTTAAGGTGAGAGCGGTATGTTGGGGAAGGGACATAAGTACTTGTGTGAGAGGTAGGCTGGGTAGGTGAGGATGCATTTGCAGACAGACAAAACAGCTAAGCAGAGCTGAGCAGCATGAAAACTCACACAGCTGAGGTTTTAGCAAAGCTTAGCACCACACAAACTCTGGTAGACATTAGCATATTTAAGCAGTGCTCAGCACAGTGCAGCCATACCATACTTCACAAAGTTGTTTTTAAAAGTAAACATAAATACTAAATTAAATTACAGACATATTATGACTACTGCAGACTCAAATCCAGGATCTACTAAGCATTAGGCTGTAACTCTACCCATTTAGCTACTTGGATATTATGAACACTGGTATAACTTCACATATACTACTGGGCTACCTGTTAGAGTTGCTGAGTGCTGCACTGTGCAAACATGCTTAAGCAAGTCCACAAATAAATAATTAACTACATCTGGTTAATATTTTGAGATGTCTGGCAGGTGTTGGCTATGTATGTATAAGTGCCGCTCGACTAAGCAGCACTCTGCACTGAGCTGCGCAAACTGCAAGTACAAAAAAAAAAAACAACTTATGTAATCATGATAATTAACAACATCCAGTTTCAATTTTCAGATGTGTAGCAGGTGTCAGATGTCTATATGTGAGTATAGCTTGACATTGCTATGGTCCACGCTGTGCAGCACAAACATACAAAAAATCATAAAATTAAAATATTATACATTTACAACAATTCACAACATTTCAACAGTAGTGGTAAGCGTTACAGGGAGCTTCACCCTGCACATAACATCTGACCAGGCAACCACAACCATGGGTAGTATTAGCACTTCTCCCTACATGGATTCAGTATCTCTGTTCCTATGCTCTCCCTTGGCAGTGTGACATCATTAATATGTATGGAGCGCTGCCAATGGGGAACCATGGCCATGTACACAGACACACTCCATGTAGGCTCTACATGGTGCCTACATGGACTTTATTAAATCCTGGGTTAAATCTTTCAATAAGCTATACAGCAGAAAAATAACTCAATGAATTGTATGGCGTCATCTTTTATGAGCTGATTTTTTAATCATAATTTATGTACTTTTAGCTAAGATTCATAATGCTATTTTCACTGGTGTTAAACATTAGATCCTTAACTGCACCAGTTCTGCATTGTTTATCAACAATTTAAAAAAAAAGTTGGCATCCCTTACTGAAGTATTATTTTTCAGTCATCAGCATAGTTGTTTATTCATCACCCATTTTGCACTTTTATATTTGAGAAGAATAATTCAAAAAGTCCTGACCCCAAAATAGAGCCTTGTGAGACACCACAGGTAATCCCTGACAACTAACCCTTATCCTGACAGATTCCAGCATGATTCGTAATCAATATTTTTCCATTGAATCACATAAGAATTGACATTTAATGCTTTTACTTTGTACTATTATTTGCATGGGATACTCTCAAAAAACTTTTAGTAAGGTCATGATAAGCAGTGTGCATTTTCAGCTTTTCATAATATATTGCTTTTACTGACTCAAAAGAATGCCACAATATTCAAGAAGCAAGAGGTCCCATTAACAAGCCTACACCATTACATAACTAAATAAAATTAGTCCAAGTCTGTCAAGATGATAGGTCTAAATCTGTATGTATTTGATATGACCTCCACTTTGTGAAGTGGTACCATTGTAACCAGTCTCTATATGTGACGAACAAGTTTAAATACTAACAGTTTAACAGGACTGGCAAGTAGTTTAGTTAGGTATGCCTTGATTTTATGTAGAAAATCACTAGATATGATGACTGGTCCCATGGGACAAGAGTTTGTAATTTTACTTGTTGTACCAATTCCTGGGCTCAGGCATGAAGGCAGCAAGACATTTCCCTGTTTTACATTTAGTTGAGGAAACATGGTTGATGTGACTTTCACTTGCAGAGAAATATGGCTGCTCCAAATTCCCTGTGGTTAAAACGGTACACATTACTATTCCCACAGCTTTAATAACCAGGTGCATGGAGAGCAGAAGAAGTAATGAGTGTTGTGCTCAGTGTACAGCACATGCTTATGTAACTACAACATGTAGATGTGTGTTACAGCATGGCCAAAATCCTGCATGCTACTGTAGTGACATCTATGCTCCAGTATGCATTTTAAGTAATGCTCCCTAGACACTGTTAAGGAGTAGTGGTCCACACACACCAGTTATAAAGGTACTGCCCATTGTGCACTGCATTTTTACTGCCACTGGCATGACCACTGGCCAGCCTGCTGGTTGCAGATTCCTGCCATATTGTCTTCCCTGTGCATTTGGTTACTAAACTTTTTCGCATTGCATCTCATTCTTCTCTTTAACTACAGGGAATCTGCAACAGCCATATTTCTCAGCAGCTGAATGTCACTTCAGACATGTATCCACAAACAAATTGTCCACAGATAAATGGAGAAGTGTCTCGCTGATTAATCACCTGAGCCTATATATCTATATACATTTTATATATATATATATATATATATATATATATATATATATATATATATAAATGGGCCTATTTTGATCCATCGACTATAAAACTATATAACTATAAAACTATAAAACAGGCACCCTCCCAGAGGACATAAGTGACCACTTGCTTACCTATCTAATCAGATCTAAAACTGAAGTTCCAAACTCAACCATGTGCAGAACTATTCGCACTAACAAAAACTTTAACCCTGCTCACTTTCAAACTGAACTAAGTGCCTGTGACTGGTCACTCCTGAAACACCTCCCACTAGATAATGCAGTGAAATACTTTAATATAAAATTTCTTTCCATTTTAGACTGCCATGCCCCATTACGCAAAGTTAGAATCAGAACTAAACCAGCACCATGGCTCATCAAAACTACCAAACAAAAAATCCTCCAAAGAAATAAACAATGGGCCAAATGGCATTCAAAAAAACCCCCTCAGATCACTTACAATTCAGACAGCTAAGAAACGAAACAAAAAAGCCATATTAGCTGATAAAAGAAACTATTACTACCAGCTTCAACAAACCCACCAAAATAATCCTCAAAAAATCTGGCTGGGCATCAATAACCTCCTACACCCCGCTTAAGCACTCCCACTCTCTCTGGCTCTGATCACAACAATCCCATCCAAATAGCCGACTCATTTAACACATTTTTCACTGAAACAATAAAATCCCTAGCCAACCAGCTATACCCTAGCACATCATGCTCTACCACAACCTCTACCAATAATCCTCCTCTATTTCATTTTCTGCCAGTGCCCACATCGCTCATCTTTAACCTCATCCAGAAACTTAAACCCACCACATTCTCTGCAGATCTACTACCTGCAGAATACCTGCAAAAAGCTGCTAAAGTCATAGCCTACCCTATATCCATCCTCATTAACAGAACTATTTCTGAAGGAACTATCCCCTTAATCTGGAAAGTCTCTCACATTATACCCCTGCATAAAGGTGGTAACTCCAAGGAGTTCTCCAATTACAGGCCCATAGCCATACTATCTCCTTTGGCAGAAATAATGGAGAAATGTATTCATTTACAACTGTTAACCTACCTACTTGATCACAGTTTACTAGCACCCTGTCAACATGGCTTTAGACCATTTCATAGCACCACCTCTGCTCTCTTATCCCTCACTAACCACATTAATAGTAATTGTAATAATGATACTCTATCCTCAGCCCTTTTTATCGTCCTGTCTAAAGCATTTGACATGGTTAACCATCACCTCCTCATAGACACACTCAAAAACCTGTCATTGGATGCCCTTACTACACAGTGGTTCCAATCATACCTAAATAATAGGCAACAGGCTGTACTATGGGATAATACTTTATCTTCCCACCTCCCAATTGCCCTAGGTGTCCCTCAAGGATCCAAATTGGGTCCTTTACTCTTCTCCATCTGTACAAATGACCTCCATTCAGTAATTCCACAAGCTGACTGTATCCAATACACAGATGACTCCACACTCATATGCTCTGCTACTACCCAATCAGAACTTCAGTCACTAACCCAAAAGACCTTTAGCACAGTTGAAAACTGGCTCCTATAAAGGTGTCTTATCTTAAACCCTAAAAAAACTAAAATGCTACTATTCAGCCCCACTCGAAGAACCTCCCCACTTAACTTTACTATTACCTCAAATAATGGAACTATAATATCCCCCGAACCAACCACCAAACTACTCGGAGTACTAATAGATAATCACTTGTCATTTGAACCTCACATTAATAACACCATAAAAACAGTAAATAAGAAACTGGGTTCCCTCTACAGAATCAAACCCTTTCTAACTCCTTTAGCCAGGGTCACCATTGCTCGCACCCACCTTATCTCTACCTTGCTCTATGCCTCCCCTATCTATATCAAAATATGCAGAAGTAATCTGAGTAAATTGTCATCCTCCTACAACAATATTGCCAGATTTGCAGCTGGGTCCTCCTATAGAACTCATCACTGTATCAACCTGAATCATCTTGGATGGTTAGAGTTGCCAAATCTAATACTTTTCAATCAACTAATAGTAGACCATAAGATCCTGTATCTACCTCAGAATATACCCATACTTACATCCCTAGCTATCCTCTATAACAATCTCAAAACCTTACGCTCATCTAATAAACTACTTGTACAAATATCTAAATCCAACAACTCAGCTGATGACACCCTGTTCTCTAATACAGTAGGTAAAGCCTGGAACAGCCTCCCAAGTCAGCTAACTTCAATATCCTCAGTTAACATATTTAAAAGCAAGCTCAAACCCTACCTCAAATCACACTGGCTATGCCCCTGTGATAACCCAGACTAGCCAACATACCCTTATCTAGACTCCCTTGACTCCTAGCCTCTTATGAACATGATCTTGTGTTTACGTGCTGATAATAGTGTGCTTGATCATTCTGAGGATTTTTCTCATGTAAATATATATATATATATATTGAATGACCAATCGTTTTCATATAAGACCACAACTCCTGTGAGAATGAACACTATAATTGTATCCTTGTATTTTGCTTTTGTAGACTCTATTCATTTAACACTAGTGTTTATTCTTTTTGGTTTTTGTGTGACCTTAGTATCTATAATATCTCTTAGATATAATTTCCATTATTAACTCAAACTACTGTTGTATCTAGGTTATTTTTACATCAGTTTTTTTCTCTACTGGAATACAGAATATAAAATCCTAGGTATGCATTATGTTATAAAGTTTTGTAATGTACCACTTTCTACTGTAAATATCTTGTCTTGTCCTATTTGGTTGTTATTTGTGGAGCTTTTCTCCCTGGGCCACCACTGAAAATGGACATATATCCAGCTGGACTAGCCCGGTCAACAAATGTAAAATAAATAAATAAAATAAATAATCAAAAGTACACTTCTTTGAAACTGAAATAACAAATCCTAGCTTCGTGAAAGTGCATTTCAATGAAAACTCATTTTCGTAAACCTCAGTACTTCGAACACAAAAACACACACACACACACACACACACACACACACACACACACATACACACACACACAAAATAACACAAAAGCAAGCCCCCCCTGCACCACCCATGTGGGGGGCTGCACCTCCCACACCCATGATACTTATATATACTAACTCCAAGATTGCACTACAGTGGAGAAAAGGGAATATTCCCTTATCATCACTGTACCATGATCTATAACACCTACTCAGTGTACTGAGTTTCGCAAAAGTGCATTTTTGTTGAAACACACTTTTACAGAACTGGGATCAGTTATTTCAATTTCGAAGAAGTGTAATTTCAATTGGTCGAAGTAGACACACACACACACACATATATATATATATATATATATATACACACACACACACACACACATACACACACACACATACACTCATATATATATATATATATATATATATATATATATATATATATATATATATATGGATATAGGTCATAAGATCGACAGCCACATTCACCGACAACAGAAACATCGACACCACATTATCGACAAACCGGAAACATGACACCTCACATGCCTGACAAACAAGTAACCGACGGTCCACAAACACGAAACCCCATACACTGCACACACCACAATAACAACAATCAACTAACAAAACACATCCCCTTATCCAAAAACCACACACAGAAGACAAGCACACCAAACTCCTCACAAACCCACACTAAACCTCACACACACAACTATGTACAACCCTAACCCAAACCCTTACCCTAAGGTCCGTCACTATCGCACACTCAGCTAACCCACGCCCTAACCCTAACTCACTTAACCCACCCCTAACCCAAAAAATTCCACTACTGCACACTTACATAACCCGTGCCCTAACCCTAACTCACTTAACCCGCCCCTAACCCAAAAAATACCACTACCGCACACTTACATAACCCGCGCCCTAACCCCAACTCACTTAACCCGCCCCTAACCCAAAACATACCACTACCGCACACTTACCTAACCCGCGCCCTAACCCTAACTCACTTAACCCACCCCTATCCCCACAGACTGTCACTATCCACACTTACCTTACTCGCACCCTAACGTCCGTCACCACCGCATACTCACACAGCCTTCTTTCCAACTCACTATCCCTGGCGTCGGAATGTTCATCCGTAGCGTCGGTCTTCCAAGTGTCGATCATCTGGCGCCCGCTAATCCGTTGTCGGTGATGTCGGCTGTCAATCTTCTAACCTAGACCCATATATATATATATATATATATATATATATATATATATATATATATCTAAAACATGTAAAGACTAGGAAAATGTATCATGATCAATGAAGGAAGGCAGTTATGATTATGCTGTAGCTAAAACAATGTCTAGATTATTGTTTCAATAAAAATAAAGCGAAAATGTGTCTATTATAACACATTCAAGTTATTTCTACCATATCCAGTGCATCTTATAAACTATAGACTGCCATAGTACAAGTAGCAGTACTTAAAAATGATTGTCATATTTTAAATCAAGCTAAAAAAGTGCTTTAGATTCTTTTAATGCAGTTTTAACCACCATGGTGATACACCATGGCTGCAAGGTATGACCAGCAAATATGGTTTTATTAAGCTGGAAGTCAGGATTATAAATCAGTCCTCAGAAAAGTACCAGAAAAATGACCGGATGTGGGTTGTAAACAAGTTCAGTTATCACCACACCTGCTAGCTAGCTTGTCACGTCAGTAAAATAAGTAAAATTGGAAGATTTACAGTTAAAACGCAAGCATGGCCAGCTGGTAGATGGACGTGAGCAGTGGGTGCCAGCAGCATGCTTCACACTTGAGAGGAAGGGGGATGTTTTTCCTTTTAGATAAGACATACAGAAAGATCATCTAGGTCATTCAGCCCAACAGATTTGCCTTCCTTTCTTTTTAATAATTTTGAACTGTATTGTTGGGTTGCACAGACAATGTACACAACATAATGCATACCTTTACATGGGCATCATGTTGTTATCATTTGCTCTTATCAGCTGTTTGCCTAAATATCTTGCCCATTTGTGACCTTGCATAATTTAGTCCAATCACTTGGTACTACTGGTACTATTCCTTACAATGTCCCACTGTTATGAAGATGTTATATGAATAAGGATTCACTCTTATAATTGCTACTTCAATTATCATACTTTTGAAATCAGGAAAGTCTATCGAATTAGATGCAAATTATGCACAACTAATTTTCATACATTTTAAACCTGAATTCTTAATCAAATTGGTCCAGTTAAAGGTGGTGCACTTTTCTTCTATTTACATCTTTGTTAAAGAATATTGTAGGTATATTTTATTATTGAAGCTATATTAATTCTGGACTGCTTATACTCAATTCATTCCATTTTTCATTTGGATTGCTAATCTATTTTTCAATATTCCCAGTAACTGTCATTTCCTGTAAATTGCAAACTATGTTTTTATACATCACTTCTTCAATTTATTCCTCTGGACAGCATGGTTCTGTTTGTTCATTGTTTTCTCACTGTAATTGAATCCCTTAATTGTTGCCTTCTTAGTAACGAGCATCGGTGGACTTCTCTCACATTTTAGTTCTAACCTAGTGATATCACTATTTCTCTTTCACTGACCTTATGGTTTGGCTTATATTTTGGCAAACAACTATTGGATACCAGGGCTGGGTGTCAGGGTAGATAAACAACATTTAGAAAACATTATACAACACTCCAAAGGTAATACAACAATTGCAGGAAACTTTAATTGTATAATGAAAGAAGAGGATACAAATGTTAAAAACACATGCAAGAAATTTTTACTATCAAAGTTACTTGAAAAGTTTACTGACTCATATAATTTAATGGACATTAGCATATATGCTGGACAAGATTAATTGATATTCACACATTACTGACATAGACATAACATCTTTTCCAGAATAGAGTGTATATAACAAAAGATCTTACCATAAAAATAAGCAAAGTTAAAACAATCACTTGCCCCTTCTCAGACCATAATGCAATAACTTTTTAACTAGATTTTAACTTTAAGAGAAAACTTATAATCATAAGAATTCCAGCCTATATAGCAAACCTTAAAAGAGTTTAAACAATACTATACTGCAGAGATGCAAACTTTTCTAGATTTAAACCTCATTGACGAGGTAGCAGACACACACACACACACACACACACACACACACACACATATATATATATATATATATATATATATATATATATATATATATATATGATGCAATGAAAGCATATTTATATTGGAAGGCGGTACCCTGGTATAAAAACAAACAAAAGCTTTGGAATAAAGAACTGGCATAACTACAAACTAAAATAGACAAAATGAAATTAAATATTCATAAAGGCAACGTAACTTCAGAAAAAGAATTAGAAGACCTCTACCAAAAATAATTAGAGATATCGAACCATAAACTAATGATTAATCAGAGAAGGTCAAACTATGCGCTTACTCTATGAATCCAAAAAAAATTAAAGGAGAATAGCTAACAGGACAAAAAGAATGATAAAGGCAAATAATAGAAAAGAAATATACAATATCGACATAAAAAGAAAAATATCAGATTTAGAAGGAATTCTAGAAGCCATTAGTGTATTTTAATAAACTCAATAGTCGAGAAAATAAAGTGGAATCAAGTGAAGCACTTAGAAAATTCCTTAAGGAAAATATCAGACTAAGACTATCAAATGAACACAGAAAAATAATAGACAGCTATGACAGAACTTATAGCCAGATCAAGAAACTAAAATTAAACAAAGCCCCAGGTAATGATAATATGACAACAGAGATGTTTAAACTACTATTTAATAATACTTTAAATCTGTTACTAAGTGTGTACACATCAGTTAAAGAAGGCAATAAATGCCTTCCTTCTTGTAAATACACTTAAATATCATCTTTCCTGAAACAGGATAAAAAACCTGATGAGTGTACCTCATATAGAAAAAATAATGAGCCAGCAAACTGTGTTCTGTAAATATATAACAAAGTATATTTAATAAATATACTTTGTTATATATTTACAGCACAAAGTTTGCTGGTTCATTATTTTTTCTTGATTTACTTGATTGGAGCCATGCAGTTGCCCATGTGCAGGGACCCTACTTGTTGTGTACCTCATACAGACCCATAAGTTTATAAAATATAGATTATAAAATATTTGTGACAGTTCATGCAAATAAAATAAAACAAATATTGTCGTTATTGATAGAGAACAATCAAACTGGATTTGATAGCCATTTCTTTGCATTTAAAGTGTTTTTTGATTGTATCTGCTTTATTTTCTGAAAAAAGAACAAACAAAACTCCACAAAAAATACTTGTTTTCCCGCCTTTCTAAGCTAGTATAGTCCAGTTTTCAGATTAGTGCCGAATTCAGGGCTGTGTTACAAGTTTCTGTGTTTGCCCAGACCTTACTTGGATAGAAGGAAGTTTCTCTGTTCAGTGTGAGAGAGGGAGCTTTGAGCAGCCTATCTGTCCCTAGAGGAGTGGTTTCAGTCCAGAAATTAGTAGTTTATTGGCTATTTTGGGCTAATTTCTATCTCGGTCATTCCCTGCTATAAAACCTGCATTTGCGCTGTTTTGCAATGCCAGGCAGCACTGCTTAGCTAGTGTATAACTATACCCGGCTCCACAAAGTGTACTCTTCAATTTTTCCCTTAGAACTAGACAAACTTTCACCTTAAGCACTCAAACCATTCACTTCTCATCCCGGCACTTGTTCAAAGCTCATAGCAAGCACTAATAAACCTTAGCACTAGACCCCCCCCCTATACTGTAGAGAAGGTCAAGTCTCTCTATTCGACCTTACCAGCCAATCAGTAAAACAGTTCACTGTACCTATACAGGCATGTCCAAAGGGCAGTTTCAGGTGCACTCTCCATTCCAACTGGTGAATCTGGGCATTTTGAGGCAATGTTACAATTGCCTCATGTACACAGACAACCCTCTCCTCCTTCCACCAAACACTAATACATGCGAGAGATGCAATTATACAGCAAATCTGGAGGCTAAGTTTCCTCAACCCAAGACTGGACCAGGCAGACAAGATGAGAAGGGAATTACTTGCACCACACCACCAGTCTCACATAGACCTATGAAACCAACACCGGCAAAAAGCACACATAACTACACAAAAACATACTCGGACGCTCTAAATAAAAATCTGCAAAAGCAGCAGAGACCTCCAAAGGAGACATCCAAGTAACCTCCACCCCCCCAAAACAAACCATGAAACACATACTCCACAAAACCAGTGTGCCATGCAATCACAGCGCTTAAGGCAAAATAATATACCCTACACACTAGTAATAGGTGACTCTATAGTCAGGCACACTGACATCCCACTCACTAGGCTGAACAAGGAGAAGGTTACTGTTAGCTGCTTGTTGGGTGCCAGGATCTGCCGCATAACACAAGCACTCAGGTCACTCCAGAACAAGTACAAATATGACTCTGTCATTATCCGTGTTGGTGTGAATGACCTGAACCGTACCTCCCTGGACTACATGAAACGAGACATGGATGAGCTCTCTGATCACGTAGCCCAGGCCGGTATGACCCTGACCCTGAGTAGCATCCTGCCCTCACCAAGAATGATACCACAGTATAGAGAAAAAAATATCAATTTCAACAATTGGCTAAGCTTCTGGTTTCATTCAAAGGGGGATCCAGTGTCTGTCAGCCTGGGATAACATGCTCAACAAGCCATGCTGCTTCGCTAGAGACGGCTAGCACCTGTTACCCTTAGGCTTTCAAATACTGGCCAAGGCTCTTGCCACCCCCATAGTGCCTTTTTAGGCAAGGCTCAAAAGACAAACCCACCGACATAAATAGCACAAGTAACAAAAAACTGAGAGTAATGCTACTCAATGCCAGAAGTCTAAACCTCAGAATGCATGCACTTGAGACACTCCTCGGTATGGAGAAAATTGATGTATGTGCAGTAACAGAAACCTGGTTTAAGGCTCCAGAGAGCACCCCAGCATTACCAGGCTACAACTCAAACCATACATTTCAGCCACAAAACCCAGACCGAAATACAAAAGATGGGGGCGTATCCATATTCATCAAGGATAACCACACCTCCAGGTTAGTGGCACAGCACGATGCTTCAGAGATCATCCATGTGCAACTAACAATGGGCAAAACTTCTATTCAAATTATAGCTTGCTACATATCATCCACCATGTCCCAGGACCCCCACTCCGCATTCCTGGAAACACTGGGAAACATAAAGGTCCTACTAAGCACCCTGATATTGGGTGATTTCAATTACTGAAGCATTAACTGGGAGAACTACTCAAGTACAAACTCCCTTGCCCAACATTTCCTAGAATATATAAACTCAAACTCCCTGGATCAATTGGTCAACACCCCCACCAGAGGTGACAACATATTGAACCTGGTCATCACCAACATGGGCAACAGGTGTTCCACACCGGAGGTCAACCCCTTGCTGGTTAAATCTGACCATGAACTAATCACTCTGGATATCTACATTCCGCCAGCACCACCGGTCAAAGAAACCTCCATGAAAAACGTTTCAAAAGCAAACTTCACATAACTTAAGACCAAGGTGGGAAGTTTCAAAGCCACCATGGTAAAGGATAACGCTGTCCAAGCTGCAAAATCCTTTACTAATGCACTCTACGGGCACCTACAAGAATGCATAAATTGTGCTATCCCAAACAAAACCAAGACTCACTCCTCCAAGAAAAGGAAACCAGTCTGGTGGGCCCCTGCCATAAACAGGCTATACAATAGAAGGAGGAAACTAGTACAGAAAAGAGTAAAATCCCAAGAAGGGAAGACATCCCTGATCAGTATCAGCAAGAAACTATGTTCCCTCATAAAATCATCCAAGGCTAGCTTCGAAAGAGAAATTGCAATGGACACCAAAGAAAACCACAAGACATTATTTAGCTATGTCAAGAATCTAAGTGGCAATTCGCAGATCTGCTTGGAGTTAGTGCAGAATGGCACAAAATACACTGAACCGACCGATATAGCCAACATCCTGGCAGAAAGGTTCAGTGAAACTTCACCCCCTCTCACCCCCAAAAGGGCCCATAACTATACCACAAGAATGTAGTGCCCCTGAAATCACAGACAGTCAGGTTAATACAGCCCTCTCCAAAGCCAAGAATACAGCATCAGTGGGACCAGACGGTGTCCCAGGCTGCATTTTACATAAGCTCAAAGATGAACTCACCCCTCACCTAAACACACAGTTTAAACTCAGCCTCTCCACAGGCTACATGCCCACAGAGTGATGCACAGCAACAGTTATTCTGCTCCAAAAGATGGAGCCACAACGGATCCCGGGAACTATCGCCCTATAAGCCTGACTGGCTTGGTCTGCAAAGCTATGGAGCGCATCATCACGGATCCTACCCAGATCGGGTTTGTAAAGGGCAGATCATGCCTCCTAAACCTGATGGACTTCTTTGAGACAGTTACCAAGGCTATAGATGAGGGAAAGGTGGTCCACACAGCCTACCTAGATCTCTCAAAGGCCTTCAACACCATTCCCCACTAAGGTATTATATACAAGCTCACCAGCCTGAACATAAACCCCTACATCACGAGATGGGTTACCAACTGGCTCACGGACAGAACCCACATGGTAAGAGTTGCGGGAGCTAGGTCTGACACTAAACCGGTTACAAGTGGCATTCCCCAGGGCTCAGTCCTTGGACCCCTCCTGTTCGGCATATACTTCTAAGAAGTACAGGCAAGCAAAGGAGGACTATGGCTGACCAAGTTCGCAGACAACTGCAAACTAGGGACTATAATTGACTCTATGGCTGACACAGACATCCTCCATCTGAGACAGATACCTGGTGTCAAAGCCATGGCCTCAAGCTAAATGCCAAAAAGTGCATAGCCATCCCCTTTAGAAAAAACAAAGTACCCACAAACTACCACATAGGTGGTAGCCCACTAAATATGGAAGACATAATAAGGGATCTGGGGACCCAAGTAGATAGTAACCTCTCTTTTGATAATCACATTGCCAAAGTGGTTAGAAAATCCTTCTATGTGGCCCACCTAATCACAAAAGGGTTTGCATCCAGATTGAAAGAGGTCATTGGGCCCCTCTACACATCACTCATCAGACCCATCATAGAGTACAATGCCCCATTTGGGATATATCTTACAAGAAACCTGCAACAACTGGAAATACCACAGAAGTACCTCACCAAGAGAATCACTGGCCTCAAACAGATGCCCTATGCAGCTCGACTGAAGAAACTTCAGCTGTACTCGGTTGCATACTGCCTACCCAGAGGTGATCACTGCCTGACATACAAGGCCATGTCCAACCCAGAATTGATGGACATGCTCCACCTAAAGAAAACCATATCCCTTCGAGCCACATGCTCCAGGGATCTAAACCTCACCACAACAATAAACAGGATGTGCTGGAGGGATAGATTCCTGTCCCAGAGTCTTCCCATGCTCTGGAGCAAGATTCCAATCTACATTAAGCAGAGCTCCTCGCTAACCCTCTTCAAGAGAAACCTTGACGAGTGGATGGGAAACAGAAACTTTACCCCAGGGATCACTTCAATGGCTCTGCTGGACAGAGGCACAGGAAACTAATCTAAGGGGGCAGTAAAAGCCAACACATTCTGGCTAGACTTATAAATGCCTTCGGGCAGATAGCCTTGTACCTACCTATGAACCTATGAACCAATTAAAAAAAGAAATACATAGGACAATATAAAGAGAATTTTGTCCCTTATTGATTTCATAAACAAAACAAAAATAAAATGAATGTCATTTGCTTAGATTTTAGCAGTGCATTTGATTCCATGAATTGGGATTACCTTTGGCTTGCACTGGTGGAGTATGGATTTTCGAAAAATTTTACCTCACTAATAAGGTCTCTTTATGATAAATCTTCAGCATACATAAAAATTGGATCCTGTTTGTCGAAGCCTATTACCATTACAAAAGGTACAAAACAGGGTTGTTCACTTTCTCCATTATTTGCATTAGTAATAGAACTATTAGCAAATTTCCTATGTGCAAACCCAAACATTCAAGTCAACCAATCAAGGAATCCAACTAGATTATGACCTTGAGTTAAAGATTCAACTGTTTGCAGATAACATTTTATTGACTTTAAAATAAGACAACACATTAAAATACATTGTGATCTGTAGTGAGTGTAGGGAACAGGTGGAGGAGACCCTGGAGAGATGGAGATATGCTCTAGAGAGAAGAGGAATGAAGGTCAGCAGGACTAAGACAGAATATATGTGTGTGAATGAGAGGGAGGATAGAGGAATGGTGAGGATGCAAGGAGTAGAGGTGGCGAAGGTGGATGAGTTTAAATACTTGGGTCAATAGTTCAGAGTAACGGTGAGTGTGGAAGAAAGGTGAAGAAGAGAGTACAGGCAGAATGGAGTGGGTGGAGAAGAGTGTCAGGAGTGATTTGTGACAGATGAGTACCTGTAAGAGTGAAAGGGAAGGCCTACAAGAGGGTAGTGAGACCAGCTATGTTATATGGGTTGGAGACAGTTGCATTGACAAAAAGGCAGGAGTTTGAGCTGGATGTGGCAGAATTAAAGATGTTAGGATTTGCACTGGGTGTGACAAGGGTGGACAGGATTAGGAATAAGTATATTAGAGGGTCAGCCCAGGTTGGAAGGTTTGGAGACAAAGCCAGAGAGGCACGATTACATTGGTTTGGACATGTGCTGAGGAGGGATGCTGAGTATATTGGGAAAAAGATGCTAAGGATGAAGCTACCAGGTAACAGGAAAAGAAGAAGGCCTAAGATAAGGTTTATGGATGTGGTGAGAGAGGACATGCAGGTGGTTGGTGTGACAGAGCAAGATGCAGAGGACAGGAAGAAATGGAAACAGGTGATCTGCTGTGGTGATCCCTAACGGGAGCAGCCGAAATAAGATGATGATGATGATGATTAAAATAATTATGGAAAGCAACTAAACAGTTTAAGTAGATGTTTGGAAAATCTTTTAATGAAAATAAAACCAATATGTCACTAATAAATACGACCAAAGGAGTATTAAATAAATAATGTCATAAATATCTATCTAGAAATGATACAATCAAATGCTTAGGAGTTAAAATTACAAATGACATAGATACAACAGTTACACTAAACTATAAAGAGATTTTGGATAATATCAAAGAATACATACAAAAATGGAATGAGATATTTTTACCCTGGAGGAAAGACTATCCCCCAGATTCTCTATAGCTTGCATGGCATGCAAGATCGGTGCAGGAGTTCCAGCAGGCAATATGTCTATATTGCAATCCAGGAACAGCCTGCAGGGGCATGCACGAGTGCTCTTGCACTAATCCTGCATGAACTAAGCCTCTGTATGCAAATCACCCATATGCAGGAGAAATCTATGCAAATGAGGTGATTGAGCAATCCAGGAAGCTTGCAACTGAGTACATTTCTGCAAAATCCAAAATGGAGCTGTGTCAGCTCCAAATAAAGGCTGCATATCATGTAGTAAGCATGCCAATGGCCAAATATAAGGCCATTGGCATTGCAAACAGTAAAAAAAATGAAATAATCAACTTTTTTTTAGCCAATTTTGGCTGTTTAAGTGCAGAGCAGCGGCGCGCAAATGGGATTGGGGGGAAAATAAAATAAACTGAAATTAAGCATTCTAACTAAAATCAGTATTCTGCCATGGAAGTCAATGGCAGGCAGAAGACAACATGGCCAGGGAGTAGTGGCTGCTGAGGGGGGAGGCTCAGTGTGAGACATGTAACTATGCATTAGCAAATGAGGAGAAGGATAGTGAATCCCAGTTTTCCCCAGCATGTGAGTCAGGTCCCAACAGTGTAAGAGTAGGAATAGCTTGGTGCAAGCCAAGGAGTTAGGTGTCATCATGTGGGGGTGTGTCAGGCATACTGTAAGCGGATTGGAGCCTTGTGGCTTGGGTTTGCTCCTAGCTTAGCACAGCTAAGCTAGGGAGTGTGTCTAAACCTGCCTAGCACTCTTTACAATGCCTAAGCAGGTGTGCATGCCACACACTGTGTTTTAAAGGCAGAAAAAAAGTTAAACCAGGAAATAGCAGCAGTGTGCACATTTGTGCGCTCTGCACAGCGTGCCCCTCGGCTTAAACAGGAAGGCAATGGGAAGGGAAAACAGCAGTAGGAAGGTAACCAAGGAGAACTAGCATAGCTGGCAGGTGAAATGTATCAGAAT
The DNA here is from genome assembly GCF_019279795.1 of Protopterus annectens. NCBI lineage: Eukaryota > Metazoa > Chordata > Ceratodontiformes > Protopteridae > Protopterus > Protopterus annectens. The sequence goes on from NC_056744.1 coordinate 1,343,490,867, forward strand.
CAGCCAATTACACAGGCAGCAGAGCAGCCCAGCCCAAAACACTACTATAAACTATGCAAACAACATCCCCTTTGGTTTTTCCACACTCTACAACACCGGTGTAAACAAGCGGGGAACTTTTAACACTCAAAACAGCAAAATGATAGGAGCTGCAATAGCTATCATACAATAACTTGTGGAAGAGGCTGAGGGTGGTGAGGATGTGAATGCTGTCAACCAACCCACATTGAGGAGACAGAGAAGAGTGCACAGACCCAGGATAACCTACCAGGAGCTACATGAACTGGAGATAGTGGAGTGCTATAGGGTGGACAGGACCTCCTACAGCAAATTTTTGAGCTGTGACAGCCACACCCCACACACAGAACTTACAGGGGAATCCATCCCAGTGGATACCAAGGTATGTGTAGGCCTAAGATTACTAGCTACAGGTACCTTCCAAAGGCCAACTGGGGATATGATGGGGCTCTCACAGGCATCAGCATCCAGGGTACTCCACCAGTTCCTGGATGTCATGTCAGCACATATCTGTGAGCACGTATATTTCCCCAACACCCATGAGGTGTTGGCCAGAAATATGCAACTGTTCCACCAAATAGCAGAATACCCTGAGGTAGTGGGTGCTATAGACTGCATGCACATATGCATCAAAGCACCATCTGATGAGCGGGGTAGTGTCTACATCAACCGCAAAGGGGCTTCCCCTCCATCAACTGCCAGGTCATGTGTGATGCCCAGGGCATAATAATGAAGGTGTGTGCTAGCTGCCCTGGAAGCTATCACAATTCCTACATCTGGCATCTGATGCAGCTGTACCAGGGATTTGTCAATGGGGACATCCCTGACGGTCACCTAGTGGGGGATGCTGGATACGCACTGGAGCCGTGGCTGATGACACCCATCAGAAATGCACACACACCCGAACAAGAATTCCATAATGAGGCACATGCACAGACCAGAATTATTGTAGAGCATGTGTTTGGGATGCTCAAGTCACTGTTCCGGTGCCTGGACACATCTGGTGGAGCCTTGCAGTACTCACCAGGTACATTTATCCAAATTGTCCTCATATGTGCCATGCTACACAATATGATCCTGTGGAAACAGCTGCAGCAGGAACAGCATGGGGCATGGCCACACAGCTTCCCACCATTGCCAAGGCCTGCACAGGCACAGAGTGATCCAGAGGAACAACAACCTGAGCCTGCCCCAGTAGGCAGAAGGAGGCATGCCCAGTGTGCCCTGGCCTTGGCAAACAGGCAACGCATAGCACATACACTGACACAGGAGGGACCCAGGGAATGACAACTCTCTCTGACTCTCACATAAAGTAAAAGGGATGCCAAACATTACACTACCTGTGCACAACTATGTGTAGGGAATGTACTATGTGCATCCAACATAGGCAGCCCTGCAGCACCACCCTCAATACTGGGACACCCACAAGGTAAGTGACTCACACAATCCAGTCAGGGGGGTTCACATACCCAACAACTGTCACAGCCAGCAGGACAGGTATAAACAAACACAAACAAAGGCTGTGCTATGGCCTCTGAATGATGCCTTTGGGTAACCCCCCCAGGCCTACACAGACAGACAACCGCAGCTCAGGCAGTGGGATGTCAGTTTTGAAGGGTAGGAAGCCTGAAACTAATATCTAGGTAAATAAAAGCTAAGATATGTAGTACACTGGTGTGCCTCTAGGCAGCATGATAGGTAAGACTACAGAATGAAAAGGAGTGTTTGACATACCAGTACAGTCATAGCAAATGTGTACAAGTGTCAGGTGTACCCCCTATCCTACATAGACATGTAGTAACAGTCAGGTGTACCCCCCCCCAAAGCCTGTGTAGAAATGCAGAAATAGTTAGACTTGCCCCCTCCATCCTACGTAGAAATGTAGTAAGAGTCAGGTGTGCCCCCCACTCCTGTGTAGAAATGTAGAAATAGTCACGTGTGTTCCCCCCATCCCATGTAGAAATATAGTAACAGTCAATGCCATGTGATCGACAGATACCCTGCAGAAAGAGTATGCTACCTGTAGGTGTACAACACATAGGTCAGCACTGCATTACAGACTACCTGGACTTGATCCACACATTCAATACAGATGGGCATACTGGGCATGCTCACACACTTAGAGAAATGAAGGCAATGTCAGTCAACAACATGCTGAAAGGTCATACTGGGCATGCTCACACACTTAAATACATGAAGGGTCTGTCTGCAAACACCAGTGGACCAGACATAACTGTCAGTCACATATGTTAATACAGACATTCCTCAGTATGCATCACACATGCTTTGCACACACAGTGGACAGGAATACAGACATACATCTAAGGACAAGACACTATAATAAGCCAAAGGTAGACGTACATTGATGTGTGGAAGAGGGTGACTATGACAAGGAGCTCTCCAGGCCTGTCCTACCCAGCACACAGCCAAAGGACCGCAACCACATGAGGTTCAAATGTCACTCACTGTAGATACTAGCCACCACAACATGCTGAAAGGTCTGTTAGAAGTACAGACTATGTGGTGCACGTGCTAGCTGTGCAATGTGACTGTACAAGGAAGGTGTCATCTAGCATCTGTATACATGTACCTGTGAATTATGACCATGTGTGTGCCCACATGTGGTGTGTCAACCTCTAGATGACTGGGTTATGGCCCATGCACACACACTGCCCTCCCCAGAGCCCTACTATGACAACCTGCTGAGCTCATCCACTGTGAAATACACCTTTGGTTGAGTTGCAGCCCAGTAATCTCTGTGGCACATCCCATAAATGTGTACTGTTATAGTATGATAAACTAGTTAAGTATGAGTTCTAATCCCAGACTTGGCAAGTTGTGTGTGTGTCTGTCTGTGTAGAGAACAATGATTTTTAGGGTAGTCACACTCCCTTCAATTTAAATGCACTACTTTGGTAAGGCTGCTGATATCATCCACCTAGAAATACACCTCTGGGAACACTGTAGCCCACTAATCTCTTTAGCATGTCCTGTAACTGTGTACTGCTATAGTGTGATAAATTAGTTAGGTAGGTGTTCTAATTCCAGACTTGCCAAGTGTGTGTGTGTGTGTGTGTGTGTGTGTGTGTGTGTGTGTGTGTGTGTGTGTGTGTGTGTGTCTGTATGACTCTGTCTGTGTAGAGAGCAATGCTTTTTAGGGTAGTCACACACCCTAGAATTCAAATGCTCAACTTTGGCAAGGCTGCTAATGTCATCCACCTAGAAACACACCTCTGTGAAAATTGTAACCCAGTAATCTCCGTAACGCATCCTGTAACTGTGTACTGCTGTAGTGTGATAAATTAGTTTGGTAGGTTTTCTAATTCCAGATTTGGCAAGTGTGTGTCTGTGTAGAGAGCAAAGCTTTTTAGGTTAGTCACACTCCCTACAATTAAAATGCTCAAATTTGGCAAGGCTGCTGATATCATCCACCTAGAAATACACCTCTGGGAAAGATGCAGCCCAGTAATCTCTGTAGTGCGTGCCATAACTGCGTACTCCTATAGGATGATATGGAAACCTGGTAGGGTTCTATTCCCACCCATGGCAGTACTGCATGTTTTGTGTGTGTTTCAATGTCTGTGTAGAGAGCAATGCATTTTAGGCTAGTCACACTCAGTACATTTCAAATGCCCTACTTCAGAAATCCTGCTGATGTCATTCATTGTGAAATAAACCTTTGGGGAAGGAGTTCTCCAGTAATCCCTATGGTGCATCCTATAAGAGCTCCATGCTGTAGTATGATATAGATCTCTGTTAGGGTTTCTATACCCACAAATGTTGGTTGTAAATGTTTTGTGTGTGTTTCAATGTCTATGTAGGGAGCAATGCATTTTAGTCTAGCCATACTCACTACAATTCGAATGTCCTACTTTGGCAATCCTGCTGATGTCATCCAATGTGATATACACCTTTGGGGAAGAAGTACACCAGTAATCTCCATGGTGCATACTGTAACTGCGTACTGCTGTAGTGTAATAAATTAGTAGAACCCCTATCCAACTAATTTATTACACCACAGCACTATGCATACTGTAACTGTGTAATGCTGTAGTGTAATAAATTAGTTGGATAGGGGTTCTACTCCCAGATAGGACAGGTGTGTGTGTGTGTGTTTGTGTGTGCATGTGTGCGTGTGTGCGTGTGTGCATGTGTGTGTGTGTTTGTGTTTGTAACTCATGTCCTGTGTGGAGGTGGGTGTCAGTGTGTGATACCTGGGCCCAATGTGTAGTTGGTTTTTCAAATTTCTTATATGGTGGCCCTCGTATATATCACAATGTCCACCATACAGGGATAACAGATGTGAAATAGCCGAGAGGCTGGGGTGCAAACCCATACCCATACATTTGACATCAAGGCCAGGCAAACACAGTTAGCAACCCCAGTATTACCCAGAGCACACTCTTAATCCATGTCTCATACACACACACACACACACACACACACACACACACACACACACACACACACACACACACACACACACACACACACACACACACATGCCTAGGCGACAGTCAATATGTGGCTAGTACACTGCATATTGACCACTGATAGTAATTATGGAGTGATTGCAGTGGGCTACAGAGGGCATAGCACCGTGTCCATCTGTCCAATAGGCATGTACATGCAGACAGTGCACCTTCCCCATGTTCCCCACTTGACACCTGCAACACCTGTGGTGCCATCACATGTGACCCACAAAGGACATACCATGCCTGAAAACATGCCCTGTATGGACAGATGCCACTGACACCAGGGAATGCCATTAGCATGCTATCAATGTAGGTGCAGGGTAATCCTGCTGTCCATTACCAGTTCCCACCACAGGTGGCCAAGACTGGCACATATGATGATAATCTTTGTACACAACATGGGCCAGACACCCCAGGTACAGTTCCACATGTCACTGTACATGAATGTGGGAGGTGTGCACTTCCCAGACACTGTCCATGTCATGGACTAAGGAACTCATACATGGCAAGTGATGCGCAGCATTGGCCACACACAATAGTCACCCAGGTGACTGGATGATGGATACAATACCCAACTGTGTGGGCAAATGCAGAAAGTAAAGCCTTGAGCCACAATGCAGACCATTGTCATGTGGCCTGATGCCAAGTTATACCCATCACCTAGCCTTGTATAGCCATCTGGCACAGTCGACCACCACACACCTGTGCAGAAATGCACCCATGTATGTCAGTACTATCACCCTGTGTGTTTCTGTGTGTGTTGTATGATGTGTATGATCACATCCACATTCACTACAACCCCCATTGGTATACTGAAGCATGCTGTCTGATGTCAGACACCTCCCCATACCCTTTGCCCATATAACCTCCATATGACCCATGTGGTGCATGTGATACCTGGACAGTAATGTGTTGTGGCAATCTCACTAGTGATGAGTTGTAATCCTGGCCATGCCAAGTGTGTCAATGTGTTTGCATCCCTGTGAGAGTGTGGCTGTGTTTATGCTGGCACCTGTTCATGCAGACAGGCATGTGTACTTCACCTACCATATAGCTACAATATCCCTGTTGCAGATGTCACACACCATCACATAAATGTTCTGAGGGCTCCACAACAGGCAACCTATGTGGCACATCCAATAACTGCACAGAACTGTGATAGTACTACATAGTTGTCAGGGGTTTGGTACCCTGTGCTGGTAGGTGTGTGACACAAACATACTTAAGTTTTACTCTCCCACCCCTCACTGGCTTGTCTTTGCCTCTGTCTGCCTCTCTCACTCCCTCACTGGTGGATTTGGAAACTTACACCTGCTTTGCTTAGGCAACAGCATGTGCATTTTAGGTAATGCTCATGATCAGCAGATGACCTCTGCATGAATTGCAGCCCTCCCCTAGTTGATTGCATGTGGAACAGCTGTGGTAAGATTCCCATAGCCAATTGCATGGAAACACACTCCAATATCTTGGAACATCATGTTGGTGTTGGGCCTTTTCATTCACTGTGAGCAGGGACTCAATCTGTTGTTTGGCAAACAGCATCTCAGATGAGTTGGGGATTTACCTCTGACAACACACACTGTGGAAACAGGCCAACACAGAGGAGGGGGATGTGCATGACCTGACTACAGACTGTAAGTGCTGCTATACTGTATTTGGAGTAATATTGGTTTAACAGGGTGTGTGCGGATATGGCTGTCTTACATGTATTAATACCTGCCATGTCAGTCCTATGTTTATGAGGGCTCTGCATCTGTAGGGTCATCTGCAGACTGGGCAGTGTGTGGTGCCTTTGGTTTCATGTGTTACCACAGACAGGCATCAGGCCACACTGTGTAGTGGCCCAGTATATGTAGGATTAGTGTGTGAGTGGCACAAATGAGGATGGTGTTGGAAAGATAGTCCATATACTGTAATATTATGCTAGCTTACCATGTGTGGCTGTGGCTGTGTTCACATTGGTTGTGGTTTTGCACTTTCACACAGGTGTATCTTACCCTGTGCTGTGACATGCATGTAGAGCCTGCTATATATGCAGGTACATGTGCATTCCCCCATAGGTGATGTAGGCTAGTGTCGAGCCAGTCTGCCTGTAGCCTGCACAGTGCTTTGTTACATGCCTAGCAGCTTAGTGTATTTACCCAGTGAGATGCCATGTCCAGATACTTGCCAGATGTACTGCTGCTGGGCCTCCCTTAACAGTCATGTATGTCAGACAGAGTGGTGGGATGCTGTACAGATGTATGTCAATATCTAGTGGGTAGCATGTGGCCATGGCACCTCTGTATCAGTAGTTATTATGTGCCAGGACAGACAGGGGTGTGTAAATGCATAACCTATGGGGGCGGATATATGCCAGTTGTTATGTGTTATACCCATCTACAGGCTGTTAACATCCATATTGTCAGGCTTGGTCGACATGTTCTATACTAAGGGGTTCTGTGTATACTGCTGAACTGTAAAGTGTACCAGAATGTCCACATCTATTGACCAATATCTACGCTGTAGTCCACAAGAGCATTACTTGCTTGCAGTGGTATTGTACTATGATGTCTTTAGGATGTCTGTCAGTAGCCAATGGCGCACATGTGAAAAGCAGATGTGACCTCCCACACACACACCATGTCTGTGAAGACAATCCTTATTACAGTAGCAACAGTCTACTAATATACCTGCTATACATACCTGACATCCCCTAGCACTATGAAGTTGGGACTATAAGGGCTGAGGTAGGGCTACACCCTATGTTCAGGACATATGGTGAATATATATGTACATATGATTATCCAGATATCTATATAGATAATTACACATGTACATATCGACATATATAGATGGGTGTGTATATGTACACAGATATGCATATACACACCCAGATATATACACATACAGAGCATTATATGTCTACACATATAGAGATAGTGATACATATGCACATATATGTATACCACACTGCCATTCCTGCCAGCAGTCCACTGCTGTTGTATCCCCCACACATACAATGGGGCTGGGGCCATATATGTGTGGGCTTCACCTACACAATACATGTGTGCCCATATGCACTCCAGAGGCCAGTGTATGTAACAGTGGTATATGGCCCTGTATTATTGAGTCTGGGGGGGGTGCACCATACATAACCTAGGCTGTTACAAAATGTGGGGGGATCAGGGGTGAGCTGCCTTAAGGTATCTGGATGTACAGTACCATACATTTCACCTATCTTGACATTACTTACATAAAGTGGGTTACTGCAGGCCTACTGCCTCCTGCCATACAGACTGTTCTGTTTGCCAGTGTGCCTGCGATGATGTCACTTATGCCTTGTTATGTAACAGTTACATCCCATTTGGTCAACTGAAGTATTTACCACCTAGTGATTGTGTACAGAGTGTAGATAGGAGCTGTTGGACTATACACCTGCATCACTTACTGTTGATTGTGTGGTATCCTGTGGGCCAGTCTGTCTTCACTATTGTATGATTTGGAGGGCTTGGCCTGGACAACAACAGTTGTGAACCTTTCCAGACTACTGTATTAGTATAACTGTTTCACAGTTGCATTACTCTGTTTATATGGATGTCAGTGTCTGAACAGCTATATGGCATGACATATAAAACTGTAATAGTACACAAATAAAGGTTTTCCATTTCTCCAAACCTGTGTGTGGTGTTTTATACTATGACCTCTCTGTGGGTATATGTTGCAGGCACCGAATTATGGGTGGCTCATCCAGTGTCCAGTTGTTAGGATGTTAACTGTAGGCATAGTGGCTGTTCCATATTGTGTACGCCTACTACATAAGTATTTTACTCTACATATCTCAGCGTGTGTATGTGTAGTCACATGTATATATATATATATATATATATATATATATATATATCTGTCTCGGCATATATTTGTCTGTGTATATGTATCCTGGGGATGTTGATAGCTTTCACATTTTACATTTCCTATGGGAGCCAGACTGTACTGCATGATATGTTACCAATACCAGCCTGACATCATACAGGTGGGATGTAGTACTGTTAACATCTTGTGCCCATGTCGTGTCAGGACCTGGTTATGGTATCTGCAACACCTGGCAGTGTATTGCAGGGTGGACGTGTTTGGCTGTGGGGGGAGGGGGTCAGTATACCTATTTGTACAAGACGTATATCGTTTGGGGCCTCTTAACCCCATTAGTGGTGCGTGTGGATACATATGATTTAGTTATTCTTCCATTGATATCTACACATGTATGTCCATACATACCTACATGGATGTATATATCTGCTTACATATATATAACTATGTCAGTATATACCTACATATATATATATATATATATATATATATATATATATATATATATCTGCTTACATATATGTAATTTGCTGTGTATATGTAGACATATAGTTGTAGACATATATATGTGTTGATATATGTTCATATATATTTATATATATGTATATATTTATATATATATATATATATATATATATATATATATATATATATATATGTTGTATTTGTTTAGATATTAATATATTTACACACACGCATACATCTACATGTTAGATTACATTCTCTGTACTGTTTAATGACTGGGCTGGATAATTTCATCATGGTTATGTATATTCGGCATAGCTAAGTGGTGAATCACTTTGTTTGTGGTGTGCAGGGTCCTGGATTTGAGCCTTGCAGAAGCTGTTTATTTTCTTGCTGGGCAAAACATGGGCCAGTGGATACAGAGTGATTAAGGCACTTTAAAGCAGCTGTAAACGGGTTTGAACGGATTTGCACCGAGGTAAGCACTGCTAGCTTCTAGTTATAGTTTCTTGTACTCAGTTAGCTTCTAAATTGCTTAACCAATGTAGGCATTGCTTACCCCCACACAAACAGGCTTAGAACCGCTTACTGCTGCTTAAAAGTGCTTACTCCCGCTTACCCCCACACTAATTTCTTTAAAAGAAAAGAAAAAAGGGTTGATAGGAAAGTGGTGAAAAAGGGGCACAAAGAGGGAAAGACAGTAGGGAAAATAGCTAGGGAAGTGCAGGAAGGGAGTAGCGAAGGTCCATAGCTGCCCATTTCTTCTACAGCAACAGCTGTGCATATACACTGAATTTGGAGGTAGATTTGGACACTCAAACCCCTGGGAGAGGGGTGAGGACAACAATAATAAGATGTGATGCCAATTAGACCAGATTACATGTGTCCAGTAGACACATGTGCGAAATGGACAGCTATGTATGGGGTGAGATTTTTTTGTGGGAACAGATTGCCCTTTTTTTTTCAGGTGAGAGTGGGATGTTGGGGAGGGGTAGTAGGTATATTAGGGGAGGTATGTTGGGTAGGCTAACAGACAAGACACACAAAATGCATACAGGGGTGGTATATGACACGTGGGGGGTAAACACCTTGATGGGGAGGGGTGTTGGGATATTGCAAGCCCACAATCCCCCTAGTGGTAACAGTGGGACTGAGCTCCCCACCCATGGGCGGTCACCACTGCACCTTCACAGCCCTGAAGGTGGCTGTGCTGGAGGCTGAGTTGCAGAGCCAGCCTGACTCTCTAATCACAACAAGTGGCCCTTGAGCTGGCATAGAAGATCACCGAACTGCTCATTGATCGATCTACGCATCATGACCCCGACCTGGTGACGGGTGACAGGTGCCTGTCCACACCCAAACCCAGGGGGGATGAGCCCCATCCCCTGAGGCAGTTCCACCCAAAGGTGGTGCAGGACCAATGGACAGGGAGGTCCGGGGTTGGGCCCCAGACATGCTGGTGCCCGGTGTCACGGCCAGCTGAGGTGGGACAGGTAGGTTCACTGGAACTGGCCCTCCTAAGCATGCCACAGTGTTTAGATTTTTATCGTGATATATGGGTTAGTAATAATCAACACATTCCTGGGTTTGGTATAACAGCATGCATAGATATTCCCATTAACCCAGACACCAGATACGGAACAGTTGTGTAGCAAACAAAACACATGCATATATGGGACTACAGTGGTAATAAGAACAGCATGCAGGTGCGTTGATGGCACCATGCCAACAATGTTGGAATAATTCAATATGGCACATGCATGGGAACCATTAAAATATTTATTAAACAAATGGACATTATCAGAGGCATTACATACCAGTTGGGTTGGGTATGTTGATTATTGTTGGAGATAAGGTGGGGGGGAGAAAGATGTCAATTAGCAAGCAGTATATTCCTGTAGTCCACATTACTTTCTTAGTCAGTGCTGTTATCTGTACCTTACAAGTCTTACTACACTACCCTATAGCCTTATTTTGGACAGTGATATGGCTGCCGTCATCATTACACATGAACCAGTTTTACCTGCAGTATACACCTCTTACCTGGTATACCTGTGGAGGGAATGTTTGTTAACACTGACTATACAAATACGCCTGGATCCTGGGTTGATGTTTTGCACTATGCTATCCAACATTTTCTGCATAGACTGTGGCCATGTGTTGATCACATGCTGGTGTGCCTGGGCATATCTAGAATATTGCCCTCTTCCACCTTTAGTGACCTGACACACACATATACATGCTTTCTTACACAGTTATATTATGTAGCACAGTGTGGGTGACAGTGACCAGTGATACTTTATTATTCAGAGAAACTTCAACACTCACAATGCCCTACAATACCAGGTTGGACAGTATCAGTATAGGTTATATTGGTTTGTCTTTCTCAGCACAGTGTTTGTATCCAATGTACCTGTGGGAGCAATGTTTGTTAGCATTACCTGACTGTTGCCACACAAAGTTCCAGATTACATATTAGTATTATGCACATACATCTCACTCTGTTACTGTACACACTCTGGTCACAGCTTGACAACATGGGAGTGTAAATAGGACATACTTGAAATATTACTCTCCTAACAGTTTCAGGGGTTGCTACAGTGACAGGAGTGTTCTCATGATGGTTGACAATCACTTGTATTTCCTGTTTGCTGGCTACACATATGGGATCATCCCACAGACTTACCAGGAGGACAGGCAGCAGATATGGGCACATATACTGGACATTCTGGCCTCATGTGTACAGTTGTGGGGTATGAATCTGTATGCAGTCTAATTCCACTCCCAAGATTCAGATCATGGCTGTGTCTGCTACAACTTAAACACTGTCCATCACAGTTGTGTTGGCTATATTGATATTGCTGTATATCTCCAATCTGCTTTCTGTCTTATTAATCCCCTGTGCTTATGCATTCTGACCTTGTATAACAACACTCTTATACAGATTTCCTAGACAGTTATATGTTGTAGGACAGTGTGGCCGACAGTGATGTGTAATACCTCATTATTCAGAGCAACTGCATATCATTCTTGTATTTCTGGGCACAGTGTTGGTATCTGACAGACCTGTGGGAGGAATGGTTATTAGCACTACCTGAATATTCCCACACACAGTACCGGGTTCCACATTACTATTATGCAAATACATCTCACTCTGTTACTGTACACACTCTGATCACAGCTTAACAAGTTGGGGTGTAAATCAGACATACATGGCTTCTTAGTCACATAATGTATTGCGGAGTTGCCAGTGTGCCAGGTTTGTTGTCATAGATTTGTGTCAATCAGTTGTATTTCCTGTTTGCTGCCTATACGTCTGGGATCATCCCACTGATTTCCCAGGGGGGCAGGTTGATTGGCAATAGATATGGGCCACTTTAATAGACATTCTGGACATATCTGTATAGTTATGGGGTATGATTCTATATGCAGACTACTACCACTGGCAGGATTCGAAACGTGGCTGTGTGTGAAAAAAAACAGCAGTTCACATCTCAGTTGCATGTGCTATTCGTTTTTTGTTGTCAGCATTTTCCCTGTTTACTGTCTATGTTTCTCTCAGTTGTACTAAATGGCCTCTGGAGATTACACCTGTCACATACAGGAATTCCTACACATTCAATTTATGGTGCAGTGTGGGTAGTGGTGCTTCATACAACAGTACTATTAAATTATTGCAAATCCACATTACCATATGATACCAGAATATACACATGCAGTCCAGCAGTTAGATCTGTTTTGTCAGGACATTACACTTTTATTGACATACAAACAATATGAGACTCTTCCTGCCATATTCTCTAGTGTATGCAGTACTTGCCTTGAACAATACAGGTTTTATACTAGCAATTAACTTACTACTACTTGTATTTTTATTTCCTATGACAGTAAAAGGATGAGTATTATTGAACTGCCTCACATCGCAACCTCGCCAGGTGGCTGATGTGGGCCTCCTGGTTCGTGGCCTGCTCTGTTGCAGCTGTAGGGGACATAAGAGGAATATTGAGCCATACCTATCCATGATATACCTGAGCTGGAAATTATTACACACATACTGGGGTGAAACTTACACACGTCTGGAACATCCCCTGATGCTCTAGCCTCTTGGAGCCACTCCTCCAAGAGGTCCCCCTTCCGCCGCTTCAGGTCGGCATAGTGGTGCCTGACCTACTCACCAATTCGTGGTATGCAAGTGGCACTGATGAGCTTGCGGGCGAGACGGTTCCAGGCCTCCACCTTATATTGGGTGCCCTGGTACTGGCCCTACAGCAGTCTCTGTGCATGGTCTTTAACTGGGAGTTCTGCCATGACCTTGGACTCCTGGATGCATCAGCACTGCTCCTGGAAGAGCACTCCTTCTCCCCTTACTGCCTTAGTGCCTGCAAGGGGAAGCTACAACCAGTTATGAGATGTATTCCCACCTCTTGGGTTTAAGTAGGGCCGATTTCTCACACTTTTCTGTGATTGGCCGGTTTTGAAAAGGCTAAGCCATGGGTAAACCTGCTTACCTAAGATTGGCATTGTTTAAAGGGGTATACCACTGGGCACAAAGAGTTAGCTGTTCTACACATTGCTCACACCTTCTAAGCTGGCCTGTGCAATGCTTAGCATTGCTTACATTAGACCTTCATTATAATGCCTTTTTGACATTGTGTTATTATTCATTACACCTTATATGTATGCCTCATATCCCTGATTGATGTGTACATACACTCTGTGGGGTCCTTGTCTTTTATTGGGGACGTTAACACTCTATTACAATTACACCTCACCTCTGGGCTTACTGCTGTACTCCAGTTCACATATTTATGTTATGTAGTGGGTTATGGCACATTTGACTATATACTGATGCCTTTCACAGCTTCAGTTTGGTTATACTATGGTGAGGACTTGTTTGCTACTACCTCATCTTTTTGCACTTCTGTGATGGCTTAGTGGATGACTATGGTGTGTTGGGTTCTGGGTCTGAGACCTGCATGGCTGTTTATTTTTTTGATGGGCAGAACAAGGGCCATTGGATACAGAGTGATTAAGGCACTTTTGAACAGTTGTAAGCGGGTTTGCATGAGGATAAGCAATGCTAACCTTCAGTTACATATGCTTACAGAGACTTAGCTTTAGAATTGCTTAGCCAGTGTAGGCATTGCTTACCACCACACAAACGAGCTTAAGGCTGCTTACTAGTGCTTAAATATGCTTACTACTGCTTATTTATGCTTACGCCTGCTTACTAGTGCCTTATTCATTATGACACTGACACCTCACATGTGCATTTACTGCAGTACTCCAGTTCATAAATATATGTTATTTAGTGGGTTATGCAACAAAAATATTGGTAATAACATGCTTTGCCATGTAAAATGGAAATTACTGCAGTGGGACTCGAACCAGTAATGTTTACTCATAAGGCAAATGCTCTGCCCACTACACTATTGCTATGCTGCTTCATTTGCATATATATTCCTTGTTATCCTCTTCAGCCTTTTAAGCTGCTTTAACTGTAGCTAAGCAATGGGCATGCACACCTGCGCTCCTACAGTTATCTGTAATCAGATTTTTAAAGACAAAAAGGGTTTCTTCATTTTATTTCTACATTCTGTTGCTGTTATACATAAGGGGACTTTGGTGAGGATATGCAGTCACCTGTGAGCGGTCTCGCTCATTGAATACCCCTTTCTGCTGTTCTACATTGTGGGGGGGGGGTTATTCTGAGAACTCTGGTCTCAGACACGCCCCCTGCACTCTTACATGCTCTGTGTAAGCCTAGGAGCTCGAGCAGCATGCATCATTAATATGCATGGCACGCTGCCATCCTGCTCCTAAACAGTCGCTTCCGTGCAGAACTAAGCTAGTCCTGCATGGAAGATTAGTAAATCTGAGGGTATATATAATTAAAATTATTATATTCCCGAAAATTCTGTATTTTAAAGAAGCTTGCTCGCTACCTTCACCTAAATCATATTTAAAATAATTTGAGGAGTTAATAACAACATTTTTATGGTACTCTAAAAAACCTAGAGTTGCCCTAAGACATCATTTTGACAAATGGGAGGAAGGTGGAAAAGGCTTACCAGATTTGAAAGGATATATACAGTATAATTGTCAATTTTAAAAAAAGTTTCTCTATGGTTAAACAAAGAATATACTCCCAAATGGAAACTAGTACATGAAAAAATCTGGTTAAAAACCACTCATGCTGCAATAAATAAACATATGGAAATAGTACTGAATAGCTTACTTTGGTTATTGAAGGAATATATGGCAACAGAGAACGCAAAAATATAAATTCTAAATGCATTATCAATATCCTAAAGACTTTTATGCACTTTGTAAACAAAAATCCAGATATAAAAGCATGATCTTTTTCATATTCCCAACAGCATATATGCTAAATAATATTATATAACTCAGGACTCAGTACCTGTTAAAATACTTAGTAAGAAAGATCTAATTTACTGGCATCAGCTGATACACACTAATAAAGTATTAATGATAGACCAAATTATAAGTAAGTTCAGCCTTGAAAATAATATGTGGTTAACACTGCAGGGATTAAGACAAACAGTTTTAAACCAACTAGGGTTGCCACCTTTTCAAATGCCCAAAGTGGGACATGTTTGGTACAAACGTCAGATTTTTCAGGCCAAAACATACCCACGGTCGGTACAAAGGACAGAACTTCACTTTTTTGCCTAAATAAAAGCTTTTTCTTGTAGCATTTTAGTTTCTTATTCTATTTCTTATAACATTTAGGTGTTTCAGATACAGAATAACTGCTTTATGCAACTATTACATAAAATATAGAAAATAATTTTGGCTGAAAATCTCAGGACATTTGCCATTTTTACATTTTTTTCCAGGACACAACTCCCCAAAGAGGGACTGTCCCTCGCAAAGTGGGACAGGTGGTAAGCCTAAAACCAACAGGCAATAATGCAGAAGGCTGTTAGGGCAAAGGCTTCTAAGTCCATAGAGCAGTTAATAATGCTGATGGAATTTCCCACAAATGGGAAAGGAATTTTATCAGTATTGTACAAATTAGTTAAAGAAACAAGAGTTCATAATAAAATATATGGACAAACTATGAATCAGTTAATGGTAAAATGCCAGATGATAAAGCTAAAACCTAATTCTTACATCTCCAAAACTAACATCTTTATCACTATATTGGAATCTTTTCACATGGCAATTTATACATAGAACGTACTTAACACCACACAAATTAGAACTAATAAATAATAAAGAAAATAGATGTTGTTGGTGTAAATCACATTCAATAGCCAGTTGGCAGCACATGTTCTACGAATGCAATTTACTTAAACAATATTGACAAAGTATTAACTATTTGTTACAGGCACTGTTCACTGATAATTTCCAACTTACAAAATCTCTAGTTTTGTTGAATACACTTGTGCAGTCTTGTGTTCCAAGGGAAAAATATGTAATCTTTTGGACTCTCCTTGCTATTGCAAGGAAAAGAATATTACACAGAACCGGAAAGGTGTAACTCCTCCCAGTTTTAAACATTTCAAGAACATGGTTTTATCAGTCTCACAGTTGGAATTGAAAACAATCAAGGAAAGAACAGAATGAATTCTAGTGCTGGAAACAGAAGACTGTAATACACTATAATCCTATTCAAAGATACATTCAAGAAAACAAAGAATAGACATCCTATGTAAATAGTTGGTTTTGTAATGTTTGTTTTTGCAATTGATTCTTCACTTTAAGTTTTGACTATGTAATTATTTATTTGATATACATACTCTATATATGTTTATGTTTGTGAAAATCAATAC
This sequence comes from Protopterus annectens, assembly GCF_019279795.1. Classification (NCBI taxonomy): domain Eukaryota; kingdom Metazoa; phylum Chordata; order Ceratodontiformes; family Protopteridae; genus Protopterus; species Protopterus annectens. Next base: position 1,343,507,470 of record NC_056744.1, read on the forward strand.
AAAATTATTCAGTAAAAAAAATGGCCAAGAACTGGTCTTCATCTGTCTTCCTTACAGAGTAAAAAAAGTGGCTTCAGCACACCCTCAACTTATGCTGGCTCCCCTCTCTCTTTTTTTCAGCTTAAGCACTATGGTCCCCAATTCCTCAGCATCCTCATGCCTACTCCTCTGCAAATGTTCTATTTGATTTTCTCACTCTTCCATACTTTCTATCTTCTACCCTCTTTGCCAGCTTTATGTCTGCCGATGACCTTTTTCCTCCTTAAAAAACAGCTAAAATTTCTGCCTTTTGCTGTGCCCCTTTTTACTTCACTTCTACCCTTGCCTCTGCCCCTATGGTCAGTTTTGCCCGAGTGCTGAATTATGTTAAGACTAGTTCTTAGTAAACCAAAACTGCTGTTTCATGTTTACTTCCTCACTTTTTTTAGATCACCACTGTCACCACTGATCTCTGCCCTAGAACTACATCTAATATCATCCATTTTCTTAATTGCTTCCTATGATAGTAGTCCCTGTGTGAGGTCAGGCCTGGGTGGGGATCAGATACAGTATACTGTGAATCAGATCAGATTATTAGACATTTTATGTTTAATTATGTATTTCTCTGCATGCCTATTTGTGAATCTACACAGGTATTTTGCCCCCAACATGTAGGGATTGTGGAGTTGATTGAGTTACTTATTGTGTGTACTATATTTTCTGGGGAATGTTAACTTTCAGAAGAAAATATGACTTTTGACATTTCAGTAAATTCTTCCCTTGAAGTATTTTTTAACTGAAACATGTATTGCTGAATCTGAATGAATTTCTTAGACTTCAGAACAACATTGTTAAGTGCATTAAATCATCTTGCCTACACATGCTCCAACATATCTACTTCTGACACAGGATTAGTAACCTCATTACCTGATCCAGGATGGATATTGGATATGCAACTATTTTGTCATGTTGTTCTCTGTCCCCAGTCTTCAGTGAGGATAAATAAACAGTAATACATTCTACAGTCTGTTTTTGAGGTGGAAGGCCATGACAACCCATCTGTCTGGATGGCTATTCAGGATCTGGGTCAGTATGTAGACTGGTTGACTGGCATTACAGGTGGGGAATGCATGCTCACACTGACAGAGCTGCTCTATATTTTGATAAATGTGCCCAGTGCACAATCTATCCACTCACGCTTGAAGTGATCTTTATATATTGTGGCATACTCTGAAGGTATTTTTTTTTGTTACAACTCTGAAGAATATTGATCTTGTTTGAGCCAGACCATATCTGAAATGGATTTTTGACCAGATCACTTACCCAATAATCAGACAAGTATTTAAGTAAGAAAATAAGCAGATAAATAAACAAGCTAGTTGATTGTGTATGACATAGCATTCAAACATGCCCATCCTATTTATATTTCTCCACCACTAATGCATTGCAACTAATCCCTCTGAAAAAAATAAAAAAATAATGAAGTCCACCACTCTTCTCCTTATATATGTTTCATTACTTTCTAGCTTTTTTGCTAATAGATTGTCTTCTTTTGAGTGAGTACAATATATTATCACAGTCAAAAAAGGATGCAGTGTGTAGGTCTTATCTGCCAATAGTTCTCAGCTAGTAGTCTGCAACTGTCCTTTCCTTTCTTCTGTCTCCCAAACTCCTCTGTCTGTCATCAACCATCTGGAAAGGTTAACTTTTCCACCCTTTACAATTAATTACTACACAATTAGACCACTATTTCATGAAATAATACTTACTTGTTGAACACTTGTAGTCTGTCAAAATGGATAAGAGTATACTGGAAGAAGAATGCCTGTGTTGAAAAGGCTTGTCTTTTTTTGGTGTCAGCTGTTAGAGGGACCTGCCCATATCCATTTGCTAGTTCTGTTGTGATCAACAACCTTGACTTCTCAGTCCTTTTTATTAGTTCATCACCATGATGCATTGGATAGTTGAATTAGTATTTTAAATAGTCTTCAGCTTCCTAAAAATGAGCACAGAAACTGTTCAATCTCCATGATTCTGTACTCTGTAAGATTTTAAGCTGACCTCTTTCTCTGGCAATAGTCTGAATATGTTACTGATTCAAGCTTTTTCTTGCCAAGCAATTGTGAAACCATGTGTTTGTGTCTTTAAATAACCCCCTTTAGTTCTTGTTTTTTATTTCTGTGACTTAGATAGTGTGGCATCTACCTGCATTGGAGGCATAGAGGTCCATTTTCTTTCTTTATCAGAGCTGTTGGTCTCTGTATTTAAGCTAAATGCAGATGTTTGTACATTGTTCATGGCTTCAAGATGTTAACATTGTATATTTGTTTAACCCAACAGTTTATATATAGTACTTTAACTTTTTCTGATGTTTCAAATGGACTGTGCCCTTTACCAGAATTTTTTTCTTTTTTTTTATGGAGAACATCAAAAGTAAAACTGGATCTCCAGTTTTCAATTAAATGTCCTTTGAATTTCCATTACACACCTCGTCTAGGTCTTAGCAAAGTTAAGGCATTTTTACTACTTCTAATAGTAGCTGTGTTCTCTAATATGAACTTGCCTTTTTAGGGGTGGGCAATAGCCTAGTTTAATAATTTTAAATGTTAGAGTTGTTAGAATAGAAATGTGATTCTTTTGCTAATATACAGACAGTGTGCCTTTTCATTTTAAAGCAGTGGAGTTAGCTTAGATCTGCAAGGAGAGCAAATCTAAATAATTATTTTCAGTGACTTATGTGTTTTATGTACTGAGAGAATAATTATTTAATGATAGGAGTTATGATATTTTGGTCAAGTCCCTGCAAGCTACTGAGTTGAAAAGTGCAAGAGCTAATAACATACTTTTATCTGTAAACCTAAAAACTTGAATAACCAGCAAAGAGCACAAGATAAGCCTTTTGATGCAAGCAGGACACAGACACCAAAATGAGCGCTTCTCTCCACTTCATTGCACATGAACTTCTTCAGAAAAGCTTTCACACACCCACTAGAACTGATTATATAATGATCATAAATGTCACATTTCTAAATTCACCCAGTAACAAATAAACTGACTTGTCTCATGAATTAATGAATTAGGTAAAAAAAATATCTAATACATGAAAACACATTTATATACGCATATGTATATAAAAAAATCATAAAAATACCTAATATAATTTCATTTAAAAATCATATTAATAAACTAAATATACTAAATTCATTGTTTTATCTTAACTATAAAAAGTGTTTAATGCTGATGGTTTCATTAAGACCAGGTGAATGGTCTGCAGCCATAAATATTTGCCAAAATGACTCCTTACATTCAAGCAAGGTTTTATAATCACCTGAAAAACCCTCATCCAAAACACTGTCAATAACAAAAAATGAAAACTTTTTGTAACTAGAACATGTGGCAGCATGTCTCGCCAAACATTGATAAAATCTTTCTTTTTGATAGCCAACTGATGTTCATAAATTCTAAGTTTTAGACATCTGTTGGTCTTTCCAACATAGAAACTTGGACAGGAAAGACAATTGGCAACATATACTACAAATTCACTATTGCATGTGTAAAAACTTTTGGCCCACAAAGTCTTATTGGTGTGATTAAATTTAACTAAAGAAGTGTTACTAATGAATCTATATTGCTTACAACTGAGACAAGAAAAAGTACCATGGGTCTGTACCAAATTGCTTCTACCATGTTCCTGTAAATTAGACCCCTTTTCCAGTAAACAGTTGATATTAGTACTTTTCTTGAAAGTAAAACTGGGCTAGTTTCCAATAACTTTAACTGGGTCTTTATTGGCCAGTAAAATCTTCCAATTGTCTATAATAATGTCCCTTAAGAACCACATCTTATTCACTATGGGCAAAGGGAAAGCACATGAAAAATGTTATTAATCATAAAAGCATCCCTTTCTGCATCATAACAGTCTCACTTTGAATATTGTTGACCATTAAAATGGGACAAGCTACTTCACTTCTTAATAACATTACCTCCTGTTCTATTTTTTGAGCCAGGACCAATCATAGCCCCTGAGTTCAAAAAAAGACCTCAAAATGACTAATTCCTTCAAAAAAATGGTGTTGTCTGATGTCAAGTGACTAAGTATAATTAACTGGCCTTTAACAACCCCCGTATTCATGTGAGGCAGGTGTAAACTGTCTCTATGTAGGTACTGATTGACAAAGACTGTCTTTCTATAAATGTTACTATTAAACATATTTTGATCAAAATCACATTGCAAATGTAAGTCCAAAAAGTTCAAGTCATCACCAAAGCCACTGATATTAAATTCCAAATAATTAGTGGTGTCAAGACACTTCTTTTGGCTTTTCCCTTTTAGGGGTCACCACAGCGGATCACTGTCCGCTCATGATTGGCAGTGGAGTTTTATGGTGTTGAGTTGCCAGCCCAGTGCCTAACCTTCCACAGAGGGCACACACACACACATACTCACACCTAGGGCCAATTTAGTGTGTCCAGTACACCTACAGCATGTCTTTGGGAGGAAACCAGAGCACCCGGAGGACACCCACGCGCAACAGGGAGGACATGCAGACTCTGAACAGAAGGCACCCCAGCCGAGGATCAAACCAGAGAACCTCTTGCTGTGAGGTGGCAACGCTAACCGCTGCACCACCGTGGCCACCCCATTTAAGTAAGACACTAATGAGACAAAATCATTGTATTCACCCCTCCACAGAAAAAACAAATTATCTATGTAATGGTAAAATGTAATGATCTTATCTGCTACTGGACAGTTCACCAAATATACTATGCTACACTTTTAGCTGTGTCAGAACTTTTGTGATAATATTATCAGTATGAATACAGAAATCTAGAGAAGGGTTAATGTATTCCCTAATTTGAAGGGGTATTTCAGAACTACACAGTTATGGCTCCTATCTATAGCACAAACAGAAAGCTATCATTCAAGGTAGAAATGGATGATGGTGAAATGCTCAAAAAATAAGGACAGACTGGGATTTTGGATGCAGATCGTTAAGGACTATAACAATAACCATACAAAATATTATACTCATAAAGCAGCAATAAGTACTCTAATAACTAAGCCAATGGGCCTATATCACATAGTCGAAGTTTTATAACTTCAAACACGGAATGTTCGAACCAGGCCATTTGAAGTTACAAAACATTGACTAGTGATAAAAAAAAGAAGTAAAAACAAAATAAACTGTTGTAAACAGGGGGCCAAGCCCCCCCAGCACCTCCCACATGGGGGGGCTGTGCCCCCCACACCCCCCGCTACTTAAATATACCAAATCTGAGATCACACCACATTGAAATGAACGGAAACCTCCCCTTATGGACATTTCTATTTAAATTCTCAAACTTATACAAGTTTGAACTTATGGTCTTGACCATATGGGGTTTGAACTTGTACAAGTTCAACTATATGATAGGAATCCTAAGCCAACAAAGGAATGGAGAATGGAGATTCTGATGAAAGGCATTGTCGCATGTCTCACATTCAAATGAGATGCTGAAACACTGTAATGGGTTCAAGTTGTTTATTGTACATAAAGACATTCAGAGCTGTAGCTGGAACATATATTAAAGCTAACTGACATATTACTTCAAACACACTCGCTTGTGCATCTCCACTGATTCCTGCATTCATTCTGGCTGTCTATACAGAATGGCACTGATCTTGCCTGTGCTCAAGAGCTTATATGCAAGTGCTATCTAGCTACAGTGGCTGACTAGGTACAATACACACAATGATCTATAGGGACAACTGCAATTAGGGGTACAGAGAATAGGAAGAGGGGACTGAAATTTGCTGGATAAAATGGAAAAAGAATCAAGGTTTTTTGAGCAAATAATCAGAGGAAAAGGTAACAGAATGGAAAGAGGCCAAGAATGCATTTGTTCTGCAGATTGTAGACTCCCTTCCCAATCAATGATTGATATCAGAGTATAGACAAAGGGAAAGGAAAAGTGGGGTCCTAAGTGAAAGAAATCTAATGGTAGAGTTTTAGTAGAATCTAAAATTGAAGTTGCTGTTAAAAAAGGAATAATTAATAGGGCATATAAAATATTGCATGATAACTATAGGAATCAATCGGAGTAGGTTAGAAAGAATTGTGAATAGAGATTGAATAAGCAATTAACAAAGAAGCAATGGGAGGATATATGTATTGCTCCCAAATATACAATAGAGTCTGGACAATTTAAGGTTTTTGCTTGGAAGTATTTGCATAGGTATTTTTATATCCCAAGCAAACACCAAATAATTTTTCCTCAAGTAGATTGCAACACTTCACCTAACTTAAGTAGCTCTGCTAAGCCAAGCAATCATAGTACTGTACCCACTTAGGACTGTTAATCTACTGCTCATCCCAGCTCTCCAGGAGTTAAGGAAAACTACCCCAGCAATGTTGTGCTTTACATAAGCAACTAAAACCAGGAGAAGACATATTCCCCGGGATTCATGAAGCTCGGCGCAAGGACGGCATTAGACTTGCGCCGACCGTGCAGCATAGAGATGGCACAGTAGCACCATATGCATATTAATGAAGGCGTACTGCCGTAATTTCCACATGCACAGGAAACGTGCGTAAGTGCAGGGGGTATGTCTAAGCTCTGCACGGAGGCGTGAACATGTCGGCTGCAGAAGCGCAACCTAAAATGCTGACTAGTACAGCCTGTCTCTAATAGCAATCACTCCTGTCAGTGTCCTTGGATACTGAAATGTATGCAAAGCATACAAGACAGTTCCGCGAACACCAAAATAAAAAGTAAACACAAAGGCACGTAGCTGAATATTGAGCCCCTGTCCCTCGAACAAATGACATTTAAAACCCTGTGCCAGTATTTCATTGTAGTGTTGATTGTTATACCAAGTGGAAGCAAAAGGCAGTGTGTTTGCATGCCGCTGCCCTTTGCTAAGCCAAGCCCAATGGTTAAGGTTACCACCTGTCCCACTTTGTGAGGGACAGTCCCTCTCTGGGCAGTTGTGTCCTTACCAAAAATATTAAAAATGGCAAATGTCCTGTGATTGTAGGACATACTTATGTCTCATATTTTATGTAATAGTTCCAAAAAATAGTTATTTCTGTATCTAAAATATCTAAATGTTACAAGAAACAGAATAAGCAACTAAACTGCTATTAGAATAAGCTTTCATTTAAGCATAAAAGTAAAGTTCTATCCTTTGTACTGACAGTGGGTATGTGTTGGCCTGTAAAATCTGATGTGTGTCCCGAAAATGTCCCACTTTGTCCATTTGAAAAGGTGGCAACCCCACCAATGGTCTCAATATCTGCCCATTCACGGTCCAAGTTGTCCTTGTCTGGACGGCCCCAAGATGAATGGGCATTACCCGGATCTACCTGCCATGTCATGAAAGATAAGGATTTATGTGTACCTATGTGTATGAAGTACAGCATGCGGAAGATCAAATATGCTAGGGTTGTCTTCACAACCATATTGGTACCAGAGATATGTACAGTACGCAATGTGTCCTGTTGTCTGTGCCATGGGCCATCAATCAGAGAAGGGATGGATGGTGTGTGGTGGAATATGGGGGGGTGATGGGTAATGTAATAATTCACCAAGGGGAGACTGGGTTGGATGTACAATAGGTGAACTGGAGGTGTACGAGGGAGCAGTGG
>NC_056744.1:1343520076-1343575076 GCF_019279795.1 Protopterus annectens
ATTCCAATTACCATCGGTAATCCGTACATGAACATATTGCAACATCTGTCCACTGTATAATGTGTTAAATACTGATTACAAGATAACTGGAGTGAAGTGTCAGTGTCATAATGAATAAGACACTAATATGCAGGTGAAGCATATATAAACACCATTATGCATGTGTAAGTGCTTATGCGCGGGGTATGTATTGGTTTACAGACACACATACACACACACACACACACACACACATATATATATATATATATATATATATATATATATATATATATATATATATATATATATATATATATATATATATATATATATATATATGTCTGTGTGTGTGTGTGTGTATATATACATATATGTACATATATACATACATATATATATATATATATATATATATATATATATATATATATATATGTGTGTGTGTGTGTGTGTGTGTGTGTGTGTGTGGATATACAGAAATATACAGCTATGATAGGAAACAGCACACAGGAATGACATATGTTCACAGGCTATATCAATGGATGTGAGCAGCCCAGGCAAGAAACATGACACACGCAGCATGCCCTTCCGGACATTGGAAATATACACGCAATCAATGTAAAGTGTCCACTGCTCCCCAGACCACAGGCAGGATACAACTGGGGGGTACACAGTGCACTCGTGGATTCTAATCATGGAACACAGACTAGAGCGCCCCTTGTGGGACACCCCAAAAATTGGCCAAACCATACAAAGGTGATAGACCATCCATTTGGTCCGCGGTGTATACAGACTCGGAATACAAGGTTGGGTAACCCTGATGACCTATGGGCTGAGACAATTGTATGAAATGGGTCCTGTGAAGTGGAGAGGGGGCAGTGTGTAGTGGTGTGTCCAGAACCGACCAAGTCCCAGAGTATGGATGGGTGCTGTTGAGGAGGCAAGGATGGAGGAACTATGGGTAGCTACTTATAGGTCTAGGTGTGCAGGTGTTGGCTGATGTTGGCCAATATGGACAGCCCTAGGGATGCAAGTGAATGTGTTTATTGGGCAGAGGCGTTGCTCAACAAGCAGCCACACCCACTGCGAGAACCACTAAAGCAAAGTGTAATCTATATGGCAAGGAATGGAATAAGCAGATGTAGACGTATATATGTAGAGCTATGTATGTATATATCTACCCATAGTGACATAGAGATATGCCTCTCCCTCACCGTAGTACGAATGTATACATACAGAGAAAGAATACAGACACATACCCACATATATAACATTGCCTAGTCCTACTATACACCCTTATTTGCATCTTATTAAAGCTTAGCATCATAGAGGCTACCTTTACTATAGTAACTATTGTTTATCATGCTTCTCTTCTTGTATTTGTAGCAACCTGTTGTCTATAATTTTAACTACATTACTCTCTACTATAAATTGATTGTCTAGCTTATATGATAATCTCTGAATCTATTCCTTTAAAGTTCTTTTACCTGTTAATAATGTTTATGAATTTTGTGTGTATATTAGCTGTTTGTTTGTGTTTGTTTTTGATATCTGTTCTCTTGGAGCTTATCTCCCCGGGCCTCTACTGAAAATGGACATATATCCAGTTAGACTAGCCCGGTCAACAAATGTAAAATAAATAAAAAATAAATAAATAAATATAAATATATACATATGCAGACAACCATAGACCCATATGTCGTTAAATTATATGTATATATATATATATATATATTTATATATATATATATATATATATATATATATATATATATATATATATATATCCATATACATATATATATGTGTATATATATATATATATATATATATATATATATATATGTAGACAGCAAGATATAAATATACATGTATGCATACATATGCATATATATCTGTATATATTTATGTAAAAAAAAAAAAAAAAATATATATATATATATATATATATATATATATATGTTACAGTAAATATACACATGTATATAGCTAGGATATGATACAGCAGTTACAAGTAACATATGTTCAAAGGCCATGCATATGGTGGTGGGAGGTCCAATAAACAAACGTGTAACACGTAGCATCACCCCCCCACCCCCCAGCTAGGCTGGTAAGACTTACAGATACACAATAAAGATAAACACACCACTGCTTCCCAGACCACCAGCAGGATACTACCAGTGGGAGAGACCTGCAAGGTCTACACTTGAAACATAGACATCGATGTCCCTTGTGGGACACCAAAAATTAATGATCGGAGCCAGTTCTGGTAATGATTTATCAAACCAGGCTGTAGATGTACAAGGACCAGTAGGTTGTGCAAGCCTGATAACACATGTCGACACAATGTATGACATGTGTCCTGACACAGGGATAGTGGGCAGTGTGTAGTGGTGTGTTTATAACCCACCTGCACCCACAGTAAGGGTGAGTGCTGTAGAGGAGTGGCAGGTGGGGGAACTATGGGTATGCGATTATGGGTCTAGGCGTGCAGGTGTTGGCTGGCAGAGCCATATTAGGACTACCCCGTGGATTTAAGTAATATTCCAATGTGGGCATAGTTGACGCCCATACCTCCCAACCACTAAGAGCACATCCACTGGATAGTCTGTAAACCACTGGGGGAACACATAGGGACCATACCATTGAACTGTCCCCGATTATCAGAGACATCCCTGATTACGACTCAGAATCTAACTCTGTCCCACCTAAACCCTCCTAGAACTAGTGATATTAGGGGGAAAGGTGGTAGATTACACGTAATGAATAACAACAACAATTAAGAGTAATAAACAGCATGTACCTCAAACAATGTGTATGAATACATATGCTCTGGGTCTGTCAATGTGTCAGGTTAATAGCACCAAAATTTTAAATGTGTCCCTGATGTTGTTATCCTGTGTCCCTGATTCACTGTTCATTTTTCCCCATTCGTATGAGAGGTCTGATAGGGACAGAAAGCACATATTCCACTGACAACCTTAGAAAGATGATAGAATAATAGGTATGCGGTAGCATGACTCGGCTGATGGATGTGGGTCCCAAAACCCAATTACTTGTCTGTATTAAAGAGTCTCGGTTCCCATGTATCAGCCAGATGAGTGCAGATTCTAAGACGAACACACAAATAATATGAATAAAACACTGGACAGGCCGTCGGTTCCATACAGTCGAATGGCATGCTGTCGCTTAATGGGCAGCCATTCTCGATATTGTAGGCATGTAATCCAATGTAATAGGCATCACAAGGTAATATTGTGGTCCTCACTCCCACCCAGGGGTGTGAGTGTCAGATGCAAGCATCAATGTTGGTGCATTTTCAAGTGCGGGAGAGAGCAGGTGTAAGCCTCTTTGGCTACCAGTATGCGAGTATTGCACTGGTAAAGCAATGCAGAGGCTAACTGAGTGTAAGAACCTGTAACCAGAGGTTAGCATTGCTTAACATCGTGCAAACCCATGCACACCCGCTCACAACAGCTTTAATGAGCCTTACTCCCTCCCTATCGAATGGCCTTGTTCTGTCCTGCAACAAAATAAACGGCCTCTGCAAGGCTCGGAACCAGGACCCTGCACACACAGCTAATGTGATTTACCAATACGCCATGGCAGATATACAGACAACGGTCATTACCACAGACATATCATACAGCGCAGTCATTTAACAGTATAGGAATGTTTCCTGTCATGTAGATGTATATGTGTGTGTTTATGTCCAGCATATAGATACATACATATATAGAGATATATCAGGAACATACCATGGGGCAACAAAGCATTACAAACGAATGAAAAGGGAAACACCAGTGATGCCTGCATTATGTAGTGGTGTTGTCCTATGTAATATCAAGACTCCCTCAGATAGACATGTGTCATTCATACACGCAAACAGTTGTATATTGGCTGTATACATCACTCTGTGCATACAATGTACATTAATACAACAGTACCTGTCCAATCATTATGTGAGAACAGTACTCTTGCAAGGTGCTGTGTGCAACATCATCATCATGATAAAGGTAAATGGGGTAACCAAAGAGGGACCGGTTGTGTTGTGTGTACAATGGGGTCATCCGCATCACGTGTACCTGAACCATTTAGGAGTGATGTGCATACCAGGATCGTGCCCTGAGGAACAGGGGTGAGGATAACAGGAGTATGTTGTGATGCATATTACAAGGGTTACATGTGTCCTGTGGGCACATGTGTGAAATGGACAACTATATATAGGGCAGATGTTGTCCTAGGAACCGATTGGCCTTATGTTTCTGTAGGGTGAGAGTGGGATGTGGGGGAAGGAGAGTAGGTATGCCCGTGTAGGATAGGTAGGGTAGGATCACAGACATGACAGCATACAGGGTCGGTATATGACACATCTGAGGGGATACACCTCAGACAGAGATGGGTGTGTGGCATTCACAAGCCCATGGGAACAGTGGGACAGAGGTCCCCAGCCATGGGCAGCCGCCACTGCACCAAAACAGCTGCAAAGGAGGCAGTGCTGCGGGATGTCCAGGAGGGGCAGCCTCACCCTGTAAATGTGACATTCCACCCTTGATCTTGCGTATTTGGCTTCGGAACCCTTTAGTGAGCCCCCAGTGCACCACATCTGGGACCACACGATAGCAACCATGTTCCTGTCTGGCCCTGCTCCCAGGGTGGACATGCCCCATCCTCAGTGGTGGCTCAATCAGAAGGTGGTGCAGAGCCATCAGAGGTGGAGGTCCAAGGCTGGGCCACAGATGTGCTGGTTCCCAGTGCCATGGTAAGCTGAAGTGGGACAGGAGGTTCTGCTGGGACCTCCCGACCCATACAGCCTATGGTTTTGCAGTTTAAACTCAGGTATGGCATAGTAACAGACAGCAGCATTCAGTATTACCTACAACAGTATGCATAGATATCACCATCAACTCAACACAACAGATGGTATACATTTGAGAGGGAGCATAACACATGCATATATACTGCATGACATTTGTACAATGTGTAGTAGACGTGTGACTGCAGCTATGAACAATTGCCCATTATTGGCTTATCACTGGGAAATGAAACACAAGCCCTCGCACGTACGGCTGCCCGGCCAACCAACCTTGGAGAAAACACAAAAAAGCCAGCAAGATAGTTCCACCATTTAATATGAGGCAAAAAGGCGGACAAACATGTCCAAATTCAAATACTCATACTAGTTTCGGCAACAGCCTTCATCAGTGAGTGAAAAATGATTCATCAATCCATTACCAACGTCAGTTTAAATACTGTAGTAAACCAATAGGATAAAAGACATTCACATACGGCTCCTGAGTCTTGTTTAAAGCAACATGATACAATAAATTCGAATATATATTGCAATACACATGAATTGCAAGCATTAGATCATACTTATAGTAAAATGGCCTAGGACAGGTCCCTACATAATGTTTATTAACATAATGATTAATATACTCCTATATTAGTTATGGAGATAAGTGGCTTGGATGCAATATTATGAAATAATGTAATATGTCATTGATCTGCATGTGAATTATAAATGGTCATTGAGACCAGGAGGAAAAAGGGCTCCTAAATGTGTAATCCAGTATCTTTCTTTGTGGCTTAAAATGCCTTGCCATCCTGTCTGGTTTTGCCTGTTACCTGTAATTTTGTCTATGATGGTAAACATAAACTTGGCACTGGGATGTTTGACTGTATGTAAATATAATGCATTAGATGTTTTGTGATTGCGAATATCACTACGATGTTCCCCAATTCTGATGTGTGGTGAACGTGAAGTCTTGCCAACATAAAACGACTTGCATTGGCATGTAGCCAAATATATAACCCAGCTAGTGGAACAATTGCCAAAAACCTTAATATCATACACTTTACTAGTGTTGGAGCTCGTGAATTGTTTAAGCTGGTTGACTTGAACACAAGATATACAGTGTCCACATCTAAATGTTCCCAGTAACTCATCCCCCATTATGGTAAGTTGTTTGTATTTAGCTGCCCCACTTTCTCTATGTTTGTAGTGGGAAAACAAAGTACCCAACGTTTTGCCACGTCTAAATGAGAATGAGCACTGATTGTCTAAAATGCCCCTCAAAAAGTCATTTGCTAGTAAGATGTTCCAATTTTGATTGACCGCTTGTCTAACTGTTTGATGAATTTTACCTAGTGTGGTAATCAGTCTGATTTTAGAGCTATTAGTATTCAGGCTCTTATCCCTGTATTCCAACAATGTCTTTCTTTCCTGGTTGTCCGAATAGGTCCTGGCTAATTCAATGTCCAGTACAATAGCCCCTATCCAAGAATCTTGTTTTAAATCGGCTTTGGCTGCTGTGTAATCCTGTGGACAGGAATTAATTCTCCGAATTCTCAGATATTGAGATTTAGGGATGTTCCGGATGGTGTGATGTGGGTGCATACTATTAGCATGTAGCAAGGTGTTGAACTGGGGATATTTCCGATGAATTTTTGTATTAAGTGTGTTGTCACTATTACGATATACAGTGACATCCAAAATGTTATAATCTCTCTATGAAAAGTAATGGAAAATTCAATCCCCAAATATTGTTGTTCAAATGTTCCAGAAATTCCTGAAGATAGTCAGTATCCATGCGCCACACCATCCAACAATCATCTAAATATCTCCTCCATATGTCTATTTCCACCAGGTATAAATTGTGTAAAGGATTGTAAATCAGGCATTCCTCAAGGTAGGCCATAAAAAGATCAGCATAAATGGGGGCGAAGAAGCCCCCATCACCGTCTGTAGTTGCCAGTAACAATCACCTTGGAAATAGAACACATTTTGGTCAGAACATGTTCTGTTAGACAAATAAGCAAAGTGTTGAAACCCGGAGAATACAGTTCTGCTTTAGCAAGCCAATATTCAACAGCCTGAAGCCCAGCCCAATGCGGAATACTGGTGTAGAGAGATTTTACGTCCAACGTACACATTATCCAATGAGGCTCTAATTGACAATCCTCGATAATTTGCAAAAATTGTGTGGTGTCCTGGATTCTTGCTCTAACCAGGGGCAATAGTGGTTTGAGAAATTGGGTGAGAAAAGCAGACAATGGTTCTGTAAGGGAACCATGACCAGAGACTATAGGCCTGCCTGGTGGATGTGTAAGGGATTTATGTATTTTTGGTAGTAAATACAAAATTTGTCTATCAGGTTCTCTGACCTGTAAATGTTGAACAGTTTTGGGCGTGATTATACCCTCCTCCAATGCAGATTGTAAAAACAAATCAATCTCTTTTTTGAATTGCATAGTTGGATCAATCTCCATTTTCATATAGCAATGTCTGTCAGATAGTTGTCGTAAACCCTCATTTACATAAAAGTCCATGTTCAAAATCACCACTGCACCCCCCTTGTCGGCTTGTAGTATTGCTATATTTTGATTACTCCTAAGTTCCGAAAGGGCCACTCTTTCTGTAGAAGTGATGTTATCCCTACTGGTAGCAACTTAAAAGGGAAAATGTAGGTCCTTTAACACTGCTTGTTGGAAAATAGCTACATTTTTGTTCATAGGCGGCTGAAATGTTGATTTATGAAAGGTGAAATCAGTAGATCTTTGAGCATTGGAACTATCCTGTTCAGAAAAAAACAGTTTAAGATTGAGTCTACGACAAAAATCAATGACATCTAATGAAGTTTGGTATTCATCACAAAAAAAGCTGGGAACAAAGTTTAACTCTTTATTAAGAACTTGTTTTTGTTCTGATGTAAGTACATGGTCGGATAGATTCAAAACATTTTCAAAAACTTGTGTATTTACTTGAGTAGTGCCTGAATAAGTCCCGTCATGGAATCCGTAGATATATTTGTTTCTATGTTTCCTCCCCCCTCTGGATTTCCTACCATGTCTAAAGGGTATTGAGTGTTGGTTTTCTTCTTGAGTGGAGAGTTGACAGTGTTGGCATATTCACTGTCAGTGTTAGATGACTCCTCCCCTGAGGTGCTGGTTTGAAAATGATCCCTGTTTTTTAATATAGATCTGGGCCATTTTCAAAATATAGCAATACTACAAGCCGACAAGGGGGGTGCAGTGGTGATTTTGAACATGGACTTTTATGTAAATGAGGGTTTACGACAACTATCTGACAGACATTGCTATATGAAAATGGAGATTGATCCAACTATGCAATTCAAAAAAGAGATTGATTTGTTTTTGCAATCTGCATTGGAGGAGGGTATAATCACGCCCAAAACTGTTCAACATTTACAGGTCAGAGAACCTGATAGACAAATTTTGTATTTACTACCAAAAATACATAAATCCCTTACACATCCACCAGGCAGGCCTATAGTCTCTGGTCATGGTTCCCTTACAGAACCATTGTCTGCTTTTCTCACCCAATTTCTCAAACCACTATTGCCCCTGGTTAGAGCAAGAATCCAGGACACCACACAATTTTTGCAAATTATCGAGGATTGTCAATTAGAGCCCCATTGGATAATGTGTACGTTGGACGTAAAATCTCTCTACACCAGTATTCCGCATTGGGCTGGGCTTCAGGCTGTTGAATATTGGCTTGCTAAAGCAGAACTGTATTCTCCGGGTTTCAACACTTTGCTTATTTGTCTAACAGAACATGTTCTGACCAAAAATGTGTTCTATTTCCAAGGTGATTGTTACTGGCAACTACAAAGATGCATGATGGGGGCTTCTTTCGCCCCCATTTATGCTGATCTTTTTATGGCCTACCTTGAGGAATGCCTGATTTACAATCCTTTACACAATTTATACCTGGTGGAAATAGACATATGGAGGAGATATTTAGATGATTGTTGGATGGTGTGGCGTGCGGATACTGACTATCTTCAGGAATTTCTGGAACATTTGAACAACAATATTTGGGGGATTGAATTTTCCATTACTTTTCATAGAGAGATTATAACATTTTTGGATGTCACTGTATATCATAATAGTGACAACACACTTAATACAAAAATTCATCGGAAATATCCCCAGTTCAACACCTTGCTACATGCTAATAGTATGCACCCACGTCACACCATCCGGAACATCCCTAAATCTCAATATCTGAGAATTCGGAGAATTAATTCCTGTCCACAGGATTACACAGCAGCCAAAGCCGATTTAAAAACAAGATTCTTGGATAGGGGCTATTGTACTTCGGACATTGAATTAGCCAGGACCTATTCGGACAACCAGGAAAGAAAGACATTGTTGGAATACAGGGATAAGAGCCTGAATACTAATAGCTCTAAAATCAGACTGATTACCACACTAGGTAAAAATCATCAAACAGTTAGACAAGCGGTCAATCAAAATTGGAACATCTTACTAGCAAATGACTTTTTGAGGGGCATTTTAGACAATCAGTGCTCATTCTCATTTAGACGTGGCAAAACGTTGGGTACTTTGTTTTCCCACTACAAACATAGAGAAAGTGGGGCAGCTAAATACAAACAACTTACCATAATGGGGGATGAGTTACTGGGAACATTTAGATGTGGACACTGTATATCTTGTGTTCAAGTCAACCAGCTTAAACAATTCACGAGCTCCAACACTAGTAAAGTGTATGATATTAAGGTTTTTGGCAATTGTTCCACTAGCTGGGTTATATATTTGGCTACATGCCAATGCAAGTCGTTTTATGTTGGCAAGACTTCACGTTCACTACGCATCAGAATTGGGGAACATCGTAGTGATATTTGCAATCACAAAACATCTAATGCATTATATTTGCATACAGTCAAACATCCCAGTGCCAAGTTTATGTTTACCATCATAGACAAAATTACAGGTAACAGGCAAAACCAGACAGGATGGCAAGGCATTTTAAGCCACAAAGAAAGATACTGGATTACACATTTAGGAGCCCTTTTTCCTCCTGGTCTCAATGACCATTTATAATTCACATGCAGATCAATGACATATTACATTATTTCATAATATTGCATCCAAGCCATTTATCTCCATAACTAATATAGGAGTATATTAATCATTATGTTAATAAACATTATGTAGGGACCTGTCCTAGGCCATTTTACTATAAGTATGATCTAATGCTTGCAATTCATGTGTATTGCAATATATATTCGAATTTATTGTGTCATGTTGCTTTAAACAAGACTCAGGAGCCGTATGTGAATGTCTTTTTTCCTATTGGTTTACTACAGTATTTAAACTGACGTTGGTAATGGATTGATGAATCATTTTTCACTCACTGATGAAGGCTGTTGCCGAAACTAGTATGAGTATTTGAATTTGGACATGTTTGTCCGCCTTTTTGCCTCATATTAAATGGTGGAACTATCTTGCTGGCTTTTTTGTGTTGTCACTGGGAAACCCAGTCAGTGTCTGTCATACCACTGTTCCATGTGACATATGTCCTGTCAGTAATGTGATGGTAGTAACACATCCCTATCACCATGTACTGTCTGCAATCCTCACACTATGCTCCTGATGTGCACAAATGTGTGTTCAGTGTGTAATACAGGAAACAAATGGTTCCACACACTGACCAGTCCACAGATGGCCCTACAGATGGGGGTCACTCATGAACAGAGCACTGTCATGTCTGTTTTAAAACATGCAGAATAGCCATTACCACACACAACATGTAGTAGTCTCAATGCAGCATAGCTACACTTACATGCTGTAGTCATGTGTGGCACATCTCTCTCCTGTTTTTAGGCTATTTCCTATTATGTATGATGTTTGAGGAACATCCAGATATCATCTGTGATGCCGTTTCAGAAAACCACATCCAGGTACCACTCACAGCGGCTGTCATGGCCAAACACCAACATGATGTTCCTAGATAGTGTGATGTGTTTATCATGTGAATGACTATGGGAACACCATCACAGCTGTTCCACATACAAACAGCTAGAGGGGGACTGCAATAAGTGTAGAGGCCATCACGTGATCATGTCCATCACTTACAGTATACATGCTGCTGCTGAGCAGGTGTACACCTCCACATCCACCAGAGAGTGTGTAGGAGGGACAGACAAAGTACACCAGAGAAGGGCTTGGAGACTAAACCCTAAGCATCCCAAACCACCAAATGCAGAACAGAAAAATGTTCAAACAACAAAAGCCAGTAATAAATCCTTTAATAAAAGCACGAAACCTCTCTAGCGCCTTGGCATAAAGCCTTCCAGAAGATCCTGGAAGGCATTATGCTGAGGCGCTAGAGAGGTTTTGTGCTTTTATTAAAGGATATATTACTGGCCTTTGACGATAAACCCTAAGCATCGTATGCCACACGCCTAACAGTACAGGGGTCAAACCCCTGACTGACTAGGCATTACTATTACATGTGCATGTGCATGAAGTTACTACATGTGCCACAAAGCCGACATGTTGCTGTGCTGTAAGAACATATATGTGTGTAGGTGAGAGACATCTGCAACAGAGATATAGTAGACATACATTAGGTGTAGCACACATGGCTTTCCACATGAACGGATGCCATTGTCACCACAACCACACTCTTTAATGGACTCGTATTGACACTCTTTGCCAGGGCCACAAATACACACCCTAACTACTTAGTTTGCCACACTGCAGTAATGCACAGGACTACAAGCACCACAGGGGATATCTGGAGGTTCGATGGGCTAGGGCATGTGAAAGTGTTTGACATCTGTTGGTATGCCAACAAGGGTTATACTGGGAGTGACTGTGGTTGGGAGCATCATAACCCACATTCAGACACAATGTGCCAGTACTGACATGCATGTATGCATTGCTTCATGGGTGTGTAGTGGTTGGCTGTGCAAGATGGCTGTACAAGGCTGGGTGAGGGGTAATCCTTGGCATTGCACCACCCGACAATGATGTGCAGTGTGGTACAGAGGTGTAGTGTCTGCAATGTCCCACACAGATGGGTACTGCATGATCTGCCCTGACATCCTGATTACCATTGTGTATGGCCATAGCTTTACAATGCATGCCTTGCCTGTGTTTCATAGTCCTTCACATGGACATTGTCTGGGATGTTCATGTCCCACAATACTGTACAGTGACATGTACAGGTGTACCTGGTTTGGCAGGCACATGTCATGTACACAAGCTGTTATCCCCTGATATGCCAATACTGGCCTGGTGTGGCGAACGACCCTGCAGCTGCATTGATAGCATGATACAGGTATTCCCTGGTGTCGGTGGCATTGGTCCATACAGGCCACATATGTACGGCATTGTATGGCCTCTGTGGATCACATTTGATGGCATCACATATGTTGCAGGCATCCAGTGGGGAACACAGTGAAGGCACATTGTCCACAATTATGTGCCTATTGTACCGTTGTACAGGGTGTCATGTCCTCTGCAGCCCACTGCAATCACACCATGCCTACTATCTGTCATCAATGTGCATGGTACTAGCAACATAGTGGGATATCCTAGGCAAGTGTGTTTGTGTATGACACATGGGTGCAGGACATATACTGGGTACTAGTACGGTTGCAGACTTTGTTCACCAGGCCTTTTGCCAGATGTAGGGGTATGGTCTGTCAATACAGTCCCGTGGCTGACTGACATCTGTACTCTTCGTGAGGTGACCAATGTGTCATAAGACGGACACCATATAGGAAAACTACTAAATCCGATCCCCAACATGTCCAGTGGTTAGACACTCACAGCCACCTCTACACAAGCTCTGACAGTCAAACACACACACACTTGCCATGTCCTGTATTCAAACCCCTACCTACCATATCACAATGCAGCAATACGCATAGGGCATGTGCTACGGTGAATACTGGGTTATTGCACTCCTACAGGTGTATTCCTAGGTGGGTGACAACAGTAGGATTGACAACGGTGGTCATGTGATTTGTACAGAGAGTGCATACTCTACAAAGCATTATACTTGTTTCACTCCACACACACACACACACACACACACACACACACACACACACACACACACACACACACACACACACACACACACACACACACACACACACACACACACACACACACACAGTTGGCCTGTCTGGGATTAGAACACTGACCTAACTACTTTTTCACAATACAGCATTACGCAGTTACAGAATGCGATACCAAGATTACTGGGTCACAGCACTCCCACAGGTGTATTTCTAGGTGGGTGACATCATCAGCCTTCCCAAAGTTGGGTATAGGAATTGTATGGAGTGTGAGCAGTCTAAAAGCATTATTCCATCCTCAGGCAGACGGAGACACACACGCACACTTGACAAGTCTGGGATTAGAACACTGTCCTAACTACTTTATCACACTACAGCATTATGCATTTACAGAATGCGCTACCAAGATCACTTGGTCACAGCACTCCCAGATGTGTATTTCTAGGTGGGTGACATCATCAGCCATGCCAAAGTTGGGTATAGGAACTGTATGGAGTGTGAGCAGTCTAAAAGCATTATTCTGTCCTCAGGCAGACGGAGACACACACACACACCAGTGGTGGGATCAGAACACCTGCCTATCTATAGATCACTATTACAATACTACATAGTTGTGAGTCACGTCACAGAGACTACACATTTCAAGGCTGTCATTATGACCGTCTAGGAATGTGGACATCAACAGGGATGCTGGCAGTTAAGATGTACATACCTGTAAACCTGTGTGTTTAAAGTAGGAATCCATCCTGAATTGGAGTATGCCCATCTGTGGAATGGATGACTACTATCACTATACAGGGTTACCATGACCATGCCCATACACATAGAGGCACATAACCAACACAAGGTGTCACTGGGCATGCTCACACACTTAGTAGCACAGGGCTGTTCGGAATGCACTATGTCTCCATCTACACAAGGTTATACTGAGCATGCTCATACTCTTAGTAGCACAGGGCTGTTTGTGATGCACTCTGATTCTAAACATGGAAGGCCGTGATATTACAGTTAGACGTAAAGAACACATTGTAATGGACACCGGTGTTAGTAGTTGCCATTGTTAGCAGGAACACTGCACTACATATATCTGACACTGGTCTTCTACGCAACATCTGCTGCTGTCCGTCACCTTAGATGTATGATTCTATACCAAGCACAATACTACCACTCGCAGTGATGTCTTGCTAGCAGTGGCAACTGCTTGACCAACCTAATGAGCCAATGTCCTGCTGTAATTATGAGGTTGTCCAGTGTTTGTCATTCTGGGATGATATGACTGAAAGTAGACAGGCCTTTGTCACATATCACATGCATCCATGATTCAAGGGAGTGGGGATAATACCTAGGTCACATTTGCCCATATAGTTCCATTCCAAGTCAAATGTCCTAAACACAGGATAACACCCTGACACCTAGAGGACAACTGCATTGTATGTTTATGCTAACCAGTGCTAGATGTGCAGCGTGTGTAATCACAGCTGCTCACTGTAGATACAACAATGGGGAATACTGACATCTGTGCAGTGAGGAACACCTGGCTGAAGGCTCTGTAGTGCACAATAGCACTACCACCATATACCTCAGAACCAGACATGTGGGCCATAACACAGGTACGGACTGCTCCAGGTGGTGGTGTCCCCACATATATAAAGGCCACTCACAAGTACTGACCAGTACTCCCACAAAAGGCATCACAGATGAGTCAGGTGCAGGTCACAGTGTCAAAAGCTGCATTCTAGGATTTAACCCTCAGACACCACCATGCCCTCGGACCACCAACACACATCCATACATGTGGTAGGACATATAATAGTACAACACCATGTGACCTTTGACCAGTGGACCGTATCTAGCTGTACATCAACTGTGCAGAGTACCCATGTACTGACACAGTTGTATCATGTGTTATGCAATGCAATGATACCACTGTTTGTAACCAGGTCAGCTGTACACATACCAGGGGCCCTCAGTTATTTACAGCATTAACAGATGACTGTTGCTGTACACCAGCAAACACCCTCATGTTTGGATATGACATACATGTACCTGGCCTGGATATGTACATGCCACACACATACAACATATATGTAAATAGCATAGCTGTTGTTGTCCTTTGTGCAGACAGGTGGCTACAACCATTACACACATGCACATGGAAGGTAGGTGCATGACTGCTGAATGCTAACAGTACATAAGGTGTGATATCAATGTTGACAGAGGTAACATTCCCTCTGTACTGGTCACCCATGACACCTATCATATCATACAACAGTCCATGTGTCATGTATGTCATGTATGTCATTACACATGTCCACCAATTGCAATGCCTACAAACATGCCCAAATGACAGGAATGTAGGACCTACAGACATGTGCATGCAGTGGTGTGCATTCAGATACCATGCCTGTGCAGTTGTTGATGTTTGCAGGTGACGTGTGTCTTAGTACATCATGCAGTTGCAATGCAACCTCAACATTGCCAACTGTATATAGTGATATGCTGAAAGTACGATAAGATGTACTTCAGGTATGGACAGATGTGTGGACATAACTAAGTGATGGGGCATCTTTGCAGATGGATGTTAGCTGAGGACAGCTCACAGGTGTGTCACAAGCAGTTTTACAATAACCGCTAAGTTATGGTTTTGTTAATTGAAGGGGAACACACACAACCTAGACAGCGGTAAGGGTGACACCGAAGGTAAATCACTTGACACCTGTAACAGTTAAGACCTCCTGTGTGCATATATCAGCACAGTTGCCAAAGGAAGCATCAGCACACTTTGTAATGCATGCAATACTGCTGTAAGTCTGTCATACATATCATGAGATATGCAGGTGTTTGATTCACAGTACTGGCATGTGTGGTTGCGTGTGTGTCCATATATGTCATGTATGGTGGGGAATACATCTCAATTGTTACTCACTCTCCTGTACACTGTTCTAGACATATGTACAGACTGCAATGTAGAAAGCAGGACATAGGCAGGGGTGTGTATCTCACACATGTGAGGTATCTGTATGCGCGTGACATAGGTGTCTTCAATAGTGAATGCCACAGTGTGTGTGTATATGTTTGTGTGTGTGTGTGTGTGTGTGTGTGTGTGTGTGTGTGTGTGTGTGTGTGTGTGTGTGTGTGTGTGTGTGTGTGTACGTATGTATGTATGTATGGCTGTCTGATCCCTGGAGTGAGGATGTGTGTTACCATAGTGAACTGATAAGACCCCTCCCCCCATCCAGACTATGCAATCTACTATCCCTGTTGATGTCCTCGATCCTAGGCCATACTGACTACCTGTACATGTGTAATCTCTGTGGCACATCATAATAATGATTTGCACAAAGGCAGGGGTCCTCACCTCAACACTAGCAACTGTGTGTGTGTGTGTGTGTGTGTGTGTGTGTGTGTGTGTGTGTGTGTGTGTGTGTGTGTGTGTGTGTGTGTGTGTGTGTGTGTGTGTGTGTGTGTGTGTCACTGTGTCAGTGAATCCATGAGTGTGTGGGTGTGTTACTGTGTCTCTGAATACATGTGTGTGAATACCTGAGTGTGTGGGTGTAGTTGTGTGCTCGCATCCAGTCATGGGAACGTCTATTACTGCTTCCCAATGAGGCATCACGCTTTCCACTGGCCTCTACCCTTGTCATCAGCTAGACCGCTCTCTTACCTCCCCACTCCATGTAACTGTACCTGTGATGTCACCCAATATAGATGTCACATCTCTAGCCACAGTAGCTTAATACACAGCTATCATGATCTTGGATCAGTAGGTCTGTAGATGTGTTTGGAACGTGGGACTTTCTAACTGTGATGTGGAAGCTACAAAGTGCATGCTGGTATTTTCATACATATCTGTGAGTAGTCCACATTTACATATGGGACACTAACTGCAAGCACTGACATTCACCGGCACATGCAATTAGACTTGAAGGAGGAAAGCAGAACATCAAGACCAACATGCAGTTACTGTTGTTACACATGACACATACTGTTAACAGTAGAAAATGCATTCTAAACCTGTGCTACATGGTATTTCTGCTGCCTGTCAACAGTACACAACAATTGTAATCTACACTTATCATCCTAGTCTGTTCACCCTGTGCATCAGACCATTTGAGCATGTCCCTGCACCGATGGTGTGGATGACAGGGATGCGGCACAGGCATCATCATATGCACAGGATGATAATGTTTGCCAGAGGCCTACGCTGCACCACTGGCTGACATCATGTGTGTGGGTTAGGGCCTTTGATCTCATTGGGCGTGTGTGGATGTTATGCATGTGTGTGTTGTGGTGCCCTACATATGTTTCCGGTGTTTGCGTGTATGTATGCATACAGTTCTGGCATGTGTCTGGCCTACACAGGGGTATTATTGACAGCTGCAGATTGTACAGGCCAGGTTTTACACTTCATGGTGTCCGGCCATGGCCACGTGACCTGTGCCTGCCACGGGTTGCACGGGCACTACC
This sequence comes from Protopterus annectens, assembly GCF_019279795.1. Lineage (NCBI taxonomy): Eukaryota > Metazoa > Chordata > Ceratodontiformes > Protopteridae > Protopterus > Protopterus annectens. Next base: position 1,343,537,392 of record NC_056744.1, read on the forward strand.
AGGCAGAGGTGCAGATTGGGTACTGTCTGATGACACATGTCCACTGGAATTGTGTCCCTGTTGGGACCATCCAGGGCCACATGCATGTGGCCTGATGTGTCCTGGTGTGGACAGCACAGCACCAGCTGTACTGCTGCTGCTACAGCCACTGTGGGAGCGGGCATGTGAGATAGCTCATTCACATAGACCTGCAACAGATGATGTAGCTGGCCTACATTGATGTGCCTGACACTTCACTCCTATCAGATGTTCCTGAACAGACATCTCACGCTCGCGGATAGTCATGTCACGGTCAAGGACTCCAACCATGTCACCCAATCATCTATCCAAAACTTCAGCAATCTGCTGTTGAGCATATGCCATTGCTGGATGTTGTTGTTTTAAGAACAGACAGCAGCCCTCTGAAGCCTCTGACCTTCTCTGTTGTGCCATTCAGCACATGCCTGTGCCTCCATTACAGCCTCAAACATGTGTCTAGTGACACCAGCTGCTGCACTCTGTCTTGCAGGGGCATGTTGGCCAGAGGTCCTCCTACGAGCAGCACTGGCCACATGACTGTGTGGGACATCACCAGTCAGTTGGCTGACACCATGGTGTGCAGGCACACCTTCCATAGCCTCCACACTTTCCTGTTCCAAGCTACCACATGCCAACTGTCCTTCCTCTATGGCCACTGGTGATGGGGTATGTGTTGGCATGAGAACTGTGTGCGGGGATGAGGGGGATATAGGTGGAATGGCAATGAATGGCACAGAGTAAGCCCCTGACAACCCTGCTTGTGCCTCAATCATACATTCATCATCACTGCTACAGTCTGTGAGGACACTAACATCAGATGGACCGCAGGAGGGGAACGCACCTTCATCAACACCTGTGAAGGGCAGACAAGAACTGTACATTGCAATCTATACAATAGACACACACACAAAGACACACACACAGACACACACACACAGACACACCCTAAGACACCCAACATGCATGTGATATGACAGAAGGCATGCAACATGCATGTGATACAGCAGACGGCATGCAGCTCAGACAATAATAGTGGTAGTTATACATCCCTGGGTTGCACACAAAAGCATGCATGTGTCATAGCAGAAGGCATGCAAATTACACAATCATAGTAGTAGTTAGCATACATCCCTGTGTTACACCATGTAGACCAGCACAGGTTAACAGTACACCTGCCTGATGTGTGGCATATGACCTTGACAATCACATGTAGTATGACATGTGATCTGCTGACATGTGCAATGACATGCATACATGTTTAACACAATGGTGTCCTGTCAAATATACAGTGGAGTAATGGTGTCCTAATGCAGTGTTGTCTGTCTGCCCTACAGATATACTGCACATTTAGCTGATGTGCATGGCCATTGCAGGGAATTATGTGGCATCTCTGTTGCTATATAGTGTGAGTTACAGACACAGTTCATAGCCATGACTGTGTTCAGATACAATACATATATACTGTGGAATGTGACCCACGTCACTGAGGTGTATACACAGTAAACCATGATGTTTAATGTGTGACACAGGTCACTGAAAGGTATACGGATGACACCCCTGCACATCTGCAACCATATTGCTGCTGCCTGGCAACTATGGCCAGACATGGCAAACTCGTTGGTACACCATGTCCCACATGACATCTGTGTACCACACACACACACACACACACACACACACACACACACACACACACACACACACACACAAGGAGCCAGGATGACAGTGATGTCCGACACCAGCAAGGGGAATGCACTGTATCTGTGGGCTGATGTGGTTGTCTGTGTATGTATGTGGATACTGTACAGGTGACTGTCATGTCGTGACACACTCAAGATGTTCAACACATCTTATGTGGTGGATTGATGTCACGCCTACACAAGATGTGCACAGGCCTGTAGGATGTCTAGTGTTCCACATCTGCAATATAACCATTACACAAAGGCCATAGTTGGACCATGATGAGTCAATGTACGACGGGGTGTACACACAAGCACATCACGTCTACTGCGTGTGTTGCTTCATGTCTCTGGCTTTCCTCCATGGCTGTGTGTGAACATGTGTTGGCCAAATGGTTGTGACGGGTATCTATTTCACATGTCTGTGTTATCCTTTATGACATACACCCATAGATGTCATATGCTCCACTGACGACAGGGTTATGCAGACAAAGGGTGGTATATTTGGTATATGGGATATGTTTCTCTGGATAGTTAGGCAGTGTTGCAGCAAGCCCATTAGATGTCATGGACATGTCAGATAGCACATCACATTGTGTGACAGTCATAGCAGGGGTATAATTCACACCGGTGAATTCTGTGGGCTGGCCATACTCCAGCTCACTGTGTAGTACTGTTTGTATTCCCCACATGTGTAGTTCTGACCTGTAGTACATGTCCCTACAGTGAACAACACCTCCACCATTTTATACACAGCTGTCCACACATCTGGCAATGACAGTTTGTGAGGTTTCATCTCGGTGTTTCACATAGTTTGCAAGTATTGCACACGGGTAGCCATTGAGATGCATTGCAGGTCCGACCTGTATATTGTGACAAGACTATACATTTTGTGTACATGTGGTAAATGGCCACATGACAGATAGATCTGTGCATTAACATGCCTGATAAATAATACCAGTCTCACCTGCAATGGGCTGCTGTCGCAGTGGAATGCCAGAGGTACCTAAATAGGAGTGACACAGCAGTATGATCATTATCCATGCGTGTATGATAGCTACAGGGTGCAATGTGCATGTTAACACATACGCCAGTACAATAGACAATACTATGGAGTATGCACGTGTGCATACACAGAGTAGCATACTATAGTATGCGGCATGTGTGTATACATGCCTTGCATATGATGTTACATTACATATTGTACAGTGACACATGTAACTATATGGGATATAGTTGTTATATGTGCAGTAGTGACTTACCAGTTAACTCTAACTCGGTGGTTGAGAGACACCAACCTCCATGATATCAGCTAAGGCTTGTGGATGTTGTTCTGCAGGTGTCCCCAGGTTAGCCAGTAGCTCCTTGGTACGTGTTAGTGGGGGCTGGGTTGGTGGCCCACCACCTGTTGCACCTTGTTCCCTGGCTATTGCATTGGCATGCTGTTTTGCCCATCTATTTAGGTCTGTACAGTTGAATGTACAAAAAGAAGATGGTGACAACCAATAATTCCCTGTCACAGACACTCCAATAAGTGTACAAACACCTCTGGTTAAGCACAAAATTTATTCCACTCAGAAAATGAACAGCACATTAGAAACACAAAGACTGGTTAAGTGCTTTCACCCACTCATATAGTGGGCTTCTTCAGAACATGTTTGCAACAGTCATTGAGTCAGCTATTGCTCCTAGGTCATAGTCATTCGCATACTTCAAAAGGCAGATGCCTTCTGTTAGTCTGTGTGGTATAGACTACAATGAGGGGGAGTACAATGAATTAACCCTGTCTTACTCTAGCTGGCACTGGTGTGATGTGCATGTATTATTCAGACACCATCTGTAGTGTTGGTTCTGCCAGCAGTCCAATTGCAAAACACACCTGTGACATAGGAATGTACATCTAGTATACTGAGTATAGGTGGAACACGTTATGGGTGATGATGTCCTATGACCTGGCAAGGTTATGATATGCTGTGTGAAATCAACCTTACTGTCATCTACATCTGTACTGGTGACATCAGATACGTTGATCAAGGGTCATGGCCTTTCAGACCAGACTCAGCGGGGTAGTAGTGCAGTACTTCCCATTATCAGTGGTGTCTCCCCCTTTGTGGGTTGTGATAAATGTTGGTGTGCACCATTCAGTGTGTACACAGCCTGACATATAGATATGTTTTACATGATGTGTATGTGGAGAGCAAATTGTTTTGCCATATGTGTATGATACAACCTGGGATGTGGACAGGTCCCATGCAGTCTGAGCGCAGCTTGTACCTGCATAGTTGTGGTTACAGGGGCTCTGTTGTGTACATGGATATATGATTGTGTACCTGTTGGGGGGGCAGTGTGTTTATGTTATCCAAGAGCCTATCTGGATTGCTTATTCATGCTCAGCACTTGTTCAGAACTTGTAAGCACTAAATAAGCTACTAATTACTATAGCACTCAATCTTCCTCATTACCTAGAGGTAAACAGTTTTTGTATGTACTTTTCTCGCTTAGAGAAAAACAGCTCTTGTACTCACATTCCTCACTTATCTAGAGGAAAATAGTTTTTTTATTCAGGCATGTCCAAGGGTCAGCTCCCAGTGTTCTCTCCTGTCCGTCTGATGAATCTGGGCATCTTGAGGCAATGTAGAAATTGCCTCATGTACAAAGACAACCCTCTCCTCTACCACCCAACACTACAACCTGTGAGAGATGCACTTATCTAGCCAAACTGGAGTTAATGTTCTCTCCAACCAATACTGAACTTGACAGTCATGTGGAGAAGGTAAACATTTGCACCACACCACACTCATCACATAGTCTCACTTAATCTACACCACCAAAATCCACACATAGTAACACAAAAACATTCTCAGAGGCTCTCAATAATAATCTGTCTAAGTAATAGAGACCTCCAAAGCAGAAATGCAAGCAGCCTCCATCCCCCAACACAACCCAAATGACACATAGCCCACAGACTCAGTGTGCCACTCAACCACAGCCAATAAGGCAAAACAATGTACCCAACACACTAGTCATAGGTGACTTTATAGTCAGGCACACTGATGTCCCACTCACCAGGCTAAACAAGGAGAAGGTTACTGTCAGCTGCCTGTTGGGTGCCAGGATCCACCACATAACCCATGCACTCAGGTCACTCCACAACAAGTACAAATATGACTTTTTCATTGTCCATGTTGGTGTGAATGACCTGAGATGTACCTCCCTGGACTACATGAAAAGAGACATGGAAGAGCTCTCCGATCTTGTAGCCCAGGCAGGTATGACCCTAGCCCTGAGTAGCATTCTGCTATCATCCAGAATGATACCGCAGTACAAGGACAAAATGATTGACTTCAACAATTGGCTCAGCTTCTGGTGTCATTCTAAGGGGATCCAGTATCTGTCTGCTTGGGATGACATGGTCGACAGACCACGATGCTTTGCCACAGATGGCCTGCACCTGTCACCCTTGGGATTCTGGACACTGGCTAAGGCTCTTGCTGCCCCTATAGTGCCTTTTTTAGGCAAGGTTCAAATAATAAATTCACCACCATAACAGGAACAGACAAGCAAAAACTGAGGGTAATGCTACTCAGTTCTAGAAATCTAAATCTCAAAATGCACTCACTCGAGGCACTCCATAAAATGGAGAACATCGATATTTGTGCAGTCTAGTGAAAACTGCCGCAAATTCAAAAGCCAAGAACTCGACTCAGGCCAGTCCAAAATGTAAAAAACATGAAAAACAACACATTTTATTAAGCCACTGTAAAAGCTTTTCGTTAGTACCTTGCACTAACTTCTTCAGACAAGCAAAACATTCACACCATTACAAGTGAGTTTAAGTACCAGCATTGAAACACTTAACCATGCCCCTTGCTCTCCCTTTAGCTCCTTAAGGGTACAGATCACAGCTAACTAAGGTGCATTTGCAATTCTCTATTAACATAATAAAAATTCATACACCGAGACTGTAATAATAACAGGCTTTAAAACTGAAAGAAAAAAGCCCTATATTTTAATTATTAAACTGTATAAAGTAGATAAATATATAAAATATATGAAATAACATAAAAATAACGATGTTCAACCTACAGCATAAATACTAATAATGGTAGCGCGATGCTTCCTAATCAAAAATTACCTATGCATATATTGTATCTTGCCTGCTTTCAAGTAAAATAACTAATATAATGAATATAATAAATATAATAATTAATGCATACTATCCTAAGCATCTAAATAACTAAAACAGCTACCCAAGAAGAATAATATAATATTAATCATATCTCACAAAATAATAAAAATAAAAATATAAAAATATAAAATATGACATGTAACATATAATATAAAGTAACATAACATATAATATAACATAACGGGCAGGATTCACGATGGCTTGCACGGAGTCTAAGAGCCGTGTAAGACTCCATGCAGCCATCGCGATCCAGGAACAGCCCGAAATCCCGTGTAAGAGAAAGCTAAAATGACTCTTACATGGGCAGGGCGTGGGTATGCTAATCACCCCACTTGCAGCTGAAAGGCATGCAAATGAGGTAGATTAGCGATCCACGAAGCTGAAACCAGCCCGTGTAAGAGTCATGTTAGTTGCAGAAATGTACTCAGTTGACAACTGAGTACGTTACTGCAAATAACACAACAGAGTCATGACAGCTCCAAATAAACTGTGCAAATGTTACAGACAGCATGCCAATGGCCAAATATGTGGCCATTGGCATGGTAAACCGATGCAAACATGAAATAAAAGTTTTTTTTTTTTTGGAGATCGGCGATGTTTAAACGCAGCGCAGCCCCGCGCAAACGGGCTGCGCTATATAAAACTGAAAAATGAAGGTTAGAAACCCACAAATGTGGGTTTTATATAATGCTTGGATTTGCAATGCAGGGACTAGCAGACCAAAAACAACATGGCCACCGTCTAGTGGTTGCTAAGAGGGGAAGCTGAGTGTAAGACATGTAACTAAGCATTAGTAGGCAATCCTATGTAAATGAATGGTAGGATAGTGAATCACACTGTCACATAGCAAATGAGCACAGTCTGTGTAGTGTAAGAGTTAGATAAGGGGGAGTAACAGAGTAGGAGATAGGTGACATCACAGGGGGGAATGTCAGGAAGAAAGCAAGCTCATTGGAGCAAAGTGGTATGTGAAACATATCAATCACACAGCAGAAAAAGAGGAGTGTCAACAGATAAGCATGGGAAAGTCAAGAAATGGAAGGTGTACACTGTGGCCAACACCAAAGTTTCTTACTGTACGTGCATGCGTGCGTGTGCTCGCTGGGAGGCACGAGTAAGACAGAGTGCGCACGTATAAGGAGCCTGTTTAAAGATCTGTAGACCTGTTTGCACTGGTGTGCATGCGTTTTAACCCAAATAAGCAGATTCTAGTCCGTGTAAGCATGTGTGCATGCATGGTAGCCACTGTGAGTGTGTTTTCGCTGGTATGCGCGCTGCTCCCCCTGAGGAAACAGAGAGGAAAAGGAAGCAGAAGAAATAGTAGGAAACTAGCAGGGAATACCTGTAGAGGTAGCAGGTGAAAACAATTAGAAGCAGGCAATTACACAGGCAGAATACAAGCCCAGCCCAGCACTTAAAACACTGCAAACAGCATTGCAGTATATTTCTCTCAAGAGATACTGCAAGACAGGAGTAAGCTAGTAGAAGTGAAAACTGAAAAAGCTGCACTCAGACCAAACATGCTAGGGGCTGCCATAGCTGTCATAAGGAGACATAGGAGACTTGCTGAGGGTGGTGACAATGGAAATGCTGCCAGACAACCCACAGTGAAGAGACGGAGAAGAGTGTACAGGCCCAGGGTCACCTACCAGGGAGCTGGAGATAGTGGAGTGCTATAGAGTGGACAGAGACCTCCTTCAGCAAATTGTCGAGCTGTGCAGGCCACGCCTTACACACAGAACAAACAGAGGGGAACCCATCCCAGTGGAAACCAAGGTATGTGTTGGCGTAAGAATACTAGCAACAGGTACCTTCCAGAGACCAACTGGTGATATGATGGGGATATCACAGGCATCAGCCTCCAGGGTACTGCACCAGTTCCTGGATGCCATGTCAGCACATGTCAGTGATCATGTATATTTCCCCAATGCCCGTGAGGTATTGGCCAGCAATATGCATCTCTTCCAGCAAATAGTGGAATACCCTGAGGTAGTGGGTGCAATAGACTGCACGCACATATGCATCAAAGCACCAGCTGGTGAGTGGGGTAGGGCCTACATTAACCGCAAGGGCTTCCCCTCCATCAACTGCCAGGTCGTGTGTGATGCCCAGGGCATAATAATGAATGTGTGTGCCGGCTGCCCTTGGAGCTACCATGATTCCCATATCTGGCATTTGACGCAGCTGTACCAGACATTTGCCAATGGGGACATCCCACATGGACACCTAGTGGGGGATGCAGGTTATGCACTGGAGCCGTGGCTGATGACACCCATCAAAAACGCTTACACACCTGAACAGGAATGCCATAATGAGGCACACGCACAAACACGTAATGTAATAGAGCATGTCTTTGGACTGCTCAAGTCACGGTTCCGGTGTCTGGACACATCTGGTGGAGCCTTGCAGTACTCACCAACTACATGTACCCAAATCGTCATGGTATGTGCTATGCTACATAATATGATCCTGCGAAAACAGCTGCAGCAGGACCAGCATAGGGCCGGGACAAACAGCCCCCCACCAATGCCAAGGCCATCACAGGCAGAGCGTGACTCGGAGGAGGAACAACCTGAGCCTGCCCCAGTAGGCAGAAGGAGGCGTGCCCAGTATGCCCTGCCCTTGGCAAAGAGGCAACGCATAGCACATACACTGGCTCAGTAGGAACCCTGGGAATGATACCCCTCTCTGACACTCATATAGTAACAGGGATGCCTAACATGACATAACCTGCTCTCAAACATGTACAGGGAGTGTAGTATGTGCATCCGAGAGAGGCAGCCCTGCAGCACCACCTGAGGTATGATTGCCATGTGTTAAGCAATGTAACACCATCTAGCATATGCAAACATGAAGACCCAACCTAACATCTCACCCTCACCAAGCATGATGCCACACTATGAAGACAACAAGATCAAGTACAATAATTGGCTGAGGTATTGCTGTTAGCAAGGGGGAACACAGGGATGACAGTCTGGGCTGACATGCTGAGCAAGACATGATGCCCCACCTGCTAGGGATGGCACACACCCAGCACACCTGGCTGTGTAGATACTGGCAAAGGCTGCTGTTACCCCCACTGTGCCTGGAATAGGTAAGTCTGGAAACACAAACCCACCAACATAGGTAGTACAAGAGATAATAACCTGGACGTAATGCTACCCAGTGCCAGAAGTCTAACCTGCAAGGTGCATGCAGACCAAACTGACCACAGCATGGAGAATGGTAATATGTGTTCTGTAACAGAAACCTGGGCAAGGCCCAGGAGAGCACCCTAATACTACCAGGTTATGCCTCATACCATGCTCTACAGCTCCAAAGCATGGAACATATGACAATAGGAGTGTGGCTACCAGTAATTATCAAGAATAACCACACCCCCAGGTTGGTACCACAGCAAGAAGCTGCATGGACTATCCATGGGCGAGTAACACTGTCCCAAACTGTGTACCTGTTTGAAGCCTGCTACAGACCCCACACACAAATCCCAGGTACGCAAGCCAGCCTTCCTGAAGACACTTCAGAGTATGAATGTCCCAACAAATACCAAACAAGGCACACAGAAAGTATGACATAGGTGGCAATCCATTATGTATGGAAGAAGTAGTCATGGACCTAGGGACACAAGTGGACGGTAACCTGTCATGTGACACACACATTGCCAAGGTGGCCAGGAAGACCTGCCATATTGCCAACCTTAATATGAAAGGATGCACATGTAGAGCTACAAAGGTCACTGTGCCCCCATACCCTTCCCTTATCAGGCCCATACGTGACAACTATGCCCCAGTTTGCATGTAACTTACCTTACACATGCAGCAGTCAGAAAGACCCCAAATGTACCCCACCAACAGGATAAAGGGTCCAAACATTGGACATCTGCAGCCTGGCTGAAGAAACCACAGCCCAATTCAGAAGCATACTGCACAGTCAGAGGTGATGTATGCCTGATGTACAAGGCCATGCCCAATCCAGAATGAATGGACATGCTCCACTGCAGAAACCCCAAATCCAGCAGACACACCACAGTGAGATATCTGAACCTCTACACATAGATTAATAGGATGTGCTGGAGGGACAGATCCATAACCCAGAGGCTTAGGACACTCTGGAACAGAATTCCACTCCATGATAGGCTGAGCTCCACACACAAACTCAACAAGAGAAATCCGTTGAAGTGCATGGGAGATAGCAGGTGTACACTGGGGGCCATCCCTGTGTCACATCTAGGAAAGTAAACCCTACATGGGCATAATATGCACATTGCAAGGGGTGTTGAGACCCACACACAGTCTGTCCGTGCTCAAACAAGGCCAGAGCAGATAACCTAGTATGAACCTATGAACCTATGATGATACAAATTGTGCAGGACACAAAGGATTATTACACAGTTGTCCTACCTGATGGTAGGAACCATGGTGATAATCCACAGATATGCTCTGCAGCACTCTAATATCACAAACAATACACCAAACCCACACACATTGCCAACATCCTACCTAACAGATTCTTTTCAAACTCCCCACCAGCACCTAACTGCCAAATATCTATCCCAGGAGAGTGCTGGACCCCTCACATTGCAGATGCTGAGGTAACAGCCAGCATCCACAAACACAGCACACAGCATCAATGGTACCAGATGGTGTCCTGAGTTGTGTCCAACAAGTACTGTAAGAAGAATGGAACAGCAAATAGCATTACTGTGCACTATCAGTCCTACCACAGGATATGTACCCAAAGAGCGGTGTACAGCAACAGTGGTCCCACACCACAAAGTGGGTGCCTGAATGGATACTGCAAACTATCACCCCTCAACCCCGAATATCTAGGTTGGCAAAGTAATGGAGAGGATGATCATGGATCCCATGAATAATGAGATTGGGTACCTACAGACATTGGACCCTACCCAGTGTGGCTGTCATAGGGCAGATCCTGACCCGTACACATGTCTGACTCATGTGAAACATGCACCAAGCACAGTGATGTGGGGAATGTCGATCACATGGCCTATCTGGACCTTGCTAAACCCTTCCATACAATACCCTAGTTGGCGGTACAGATAAGCTCACCAGCCTAACTATAAACCCCTATGCAAGTAGATGGGTTGCAAACCAGCTCAAGGACAGAACTGACCTGGCAGACATGCTGTAGCCATGGCAGGCTGCAAACCAGGTACAACTGGCATCCCACAAGGCATGGTCCTGGGATCCCTCTTGTATGCTATATATGTCACATAGGTACAGGCCAACATGGAAGGACTCTGTCTGAACAGGTTTGCAGAGGACGACAAACTGGCCACCATATCGGACCCTCCAGCTGACACAAGCAACCTACAAAAGGCACACATAGAAACACACAAGTGGTGCCACAGCCATGTCAACAAGCTAAATGCAGAATAGGGTATAGTCAACCCCTGTGGAAACACAGTACATGGCCAGAAATTACCACATAGGTGTTAACCCAGTAAGTACATCAGGAGCAATAAGAGACCTGGGGACACAAGGTGATAGATATCCTGCATGTGACAACCATGTGTCTGTAGTGGTTACAGAAACATACCATATACCCACCTAATCATGAAGGTAAGCACAGCTTGGTTAGGGTAGGTCAATGTGCCTCTCCAGTCATCCATCAGCAGCCTCACAATTGTGTACAATGGCCCTTCAGGGATGTACCGTAGCAGACACCTGCAGCAACTGGAATGACCACACAAATACCCCACCAGGAGGATCACAGAGCTGTAACAGATGCCATGTGTCGCCTGAGTAAAGTAACTGCAGCTCCACACAGTGCCATACTGCCTGGCTGGAGGTGAACTGTGCCTGATGTATAGAGCCATGACCAACCTGGTATCAATGGACATTTGGCACCATGTAAACACTGAGTGCTGGTGACCTATGCAGCTGACAGGCCTGAACCCCAGCACAGACATAAATAGGACATGCTGTACTGATTGGTCCACAACCCAGAAGCTCACTCCACTCACAACTAAACTCCCACTACAGGATATCCAGGGAGTCCCTCAGTGACTGTCATCCAGAGGAATCATGATGACTGGATGGGAAATGGCAGGTGTACCCTGGATATCACCTGTATGTCATGGGTAGACAGAGGCACAGCACACTAACCGTGACATATGTCATGGCAAACACCAGTAAATGTGTGTTGAAGGACAAACACTCTCTGACTAGCATTACAAATGAACTAGGGCACATGGCCATTGTTTGTCACTGTCCAGACAAGTTGTGGAATACATTAACAATGTCAGATATTCATGTACTAAGCTGTCCATGTCTGAACAAAATGCAACATGGTCATATCTGCACAACTGGCCCTCAACCAGTCTGGTGTGCTCACTATAAACATTACAAGCAGTGATAGGACTGAAACTGATTATACTGTCCACCACAGTGAAAGTTTTGCACCAGTACACTATACAACAATACAATTGTTTGGTCAGCAGGAAAGGATGATGACAACTGTATGCAAACTATCCCATGGCAACCCTGCAGGCACAGCATAATGCCTGTTAGGTTCAGACACACAGCAGTTGGGCAGTAAGAACACAACCTGATCTCCAACACTCAACTGTACATGTGATATATAGATGGCGTCCACACACAAACATAAATGTGGTGGTCCACAGATCCAAACATAAGGAAAGGTCACACTGGGCATGCTCGCACACTTGGATAAATGAGATGTGGCAGTCAAGAAGCCATACAAACTGTGAACTGGGCATGCTCACACACTTAGGCCATGTCACAGTTCATCAGTTGCACACACATATCTGGAATTTCTATGTGTTAACACAGGAACCTCCCACAATACAGACATCTGCCCAGTGCACACAGTGAAGTTACAACAGGGACATAAGTAAAGTACTGGATCCCACTCATATGCAAACATCTCCCACAGTACACACATTGTTTATAGAGGTAGGGAAGGCTATGGCAATAAAGACCCACAAACAGTATATGAGCAACAGATACGCGCATCTGACAGGTAAACATATGGCCGTAGACTGCAATACCTGACTGTTGTCCCTAGGGAATACAGAAGGCTATCCACAGTGTATTTGGCATCTGCCTCCACAGTACAGTAGGCCACTGTGCCTGTGCAAAGTTAATGCATAGATATGCTCTCCCCCTTACAGATGGATAGTAACAGATGTACATACCGCTTCATCCATAATGATGTCAGCACACTATACATATGTCAGGAGAGGAAATTGTTCCCAATAATGTGAATAGCGTGCTCCACTACTGCATCTCTAACAAGTGTCATAACATAGGTAGGGGTTTGAATCCTCCAAGTGCCCAGTGTGTATGTGTATGGGGGAGTAGTGTATGCAATTCCATGTGTATGTGAAATGTCCCTTTTGGCAACTATTACTACACAAAACATGCTGAATATTCCATTGTCTAAACACTGATGATGTCAGCACCCTATAAGTACAGCAGGAGAAAGCAATCCCCCCAGGAAAGCAAATAGCGCGCTCTGCTAATGCGTCTCTCACTAGTGTCATAACATAGTTAGGTAGGGGTTTGAATCCTGCAAGTGCCCAGTGTGTGTGTGACTGTGCATGGGGGAGTAGTGTGTGCAATTCCATGTGTAAGAGAAATGTCCCTTTTGGCAACTATTACTACACAAAACATGTTGCATATTCCACTGTCTAAACACTGATGATGTCTGCACCCTATAAGTAGAGCAGGAGAAAGCAATCCCCTCTGTAATGCAAATAGCGTGCTCTGCTAATGCGTCCCTCACTAGTGTCATAACATAGTTAGGTAGGAGACTGAATCCTGCAAGTGCCCAGTATGTGTGTGACTGTGTATGGGGGAGTTGTGTGTGCAATTCCATCTGTATGAAAAATGTCCCTTTTGGCAACTAGTACTACACAACACATGCTGCATATTCCACTGTCTAAACACTGATGATGTCAGCACCCTATACGTACAGCAGGAGAAAGCAATCCTCCCAGTAATGCAAATAGCGTGCTCTGCTAATGTGACTCTCACAAGTGATCTAACATAGTTAGGTAGGGGTTTGTATCCTATAAATGCCATGTGTAATTTTGTAACACAGTTTGTCCATGTGTGTGGGGTGTTGTTCCCAATATTGCACGACATACATTATATCAGTAATGTCAATGCACACATGATGTATGTGTGTGCCACCTACACAAGAGTTCCCATGTCCGAAGCCTGCCTTATGTGAATACATGGAATATGCATCAGACAACTGTATGACTGGGGTGTTCTGTGCAGGGGCAGCATGTGGTATGTGACTATACAGTGTGGGTTGTACATGGTGACATCCCACCAGCGAGGGATACATGATTGGTCTGGAGCATATAGTCCACATGTTGGTGATGAACAGGTGCAGCATGTTGTCACCATTTGTGGGAGTGGTAACAAGTTGTTCCATAGCAATGCAGGGAATGAATGATAAGACACCTTCAGATAGGGTCTTGCAGCTAGAATAATGCTCACACTGTATGTTTGGGTAGTTGGAGTGCAACCATATAATGGTGTGTGTAGAGACCGTCATATTACCAGTGTTGTCAGGAAGGCCAAGTGGGTTTCCTGGGTGTGGGAGTGTGGTATGTGCCAGGCTATGAACCTGAAGGCAGTCTAACCCACTGTGTGGTGCACATGAAGAGGCTCTGATGCTTTGTGCAGTTCCACCAACCTGGGGGTGTGTGTATCTGAGGTGCCTTTGGATACATCCCCCCTGTTCTGTTTTGGTGCATGTGTAGGGGATGACAAACATGGTATCAGGAATGACCTGGCACTCATGGTGTGCACCTGGGAGCCTTGTACCAGGAGTCTGTTACTGCAGGGATATTGCTGTACCCCATGCTAAGGACAGTTTCCACTGCATGCATCTTGAGGTTTACACTGCTGCTGTTGAGTAGCATTGCTATTAGTGTCCCATCCCGTGTGTAGGTGGCTATGTAATATCAGCCTTGCATACAAAGGCAGTATGTGTGTAGCAACAGCCTCTGTCAATATTCAATGGCCCATGGGTGACAGGTGCAAGCTGTCCCAAGCAAAGCAATGTGGCATGTCCAGCATGTAATCCCACACTGACAGGCATTGGATCCCCTTTGGATGTCACTGAAAGATATGTTAAGTGCAGAAACTGATGATCCTGTCTACATATTGTGGCAGCATTCATGGTGAGGGTGAGATGCTACCCAAAGCCAGTGTCATACCAGCCTGTGCCACAACCTCAGAGAGCCCTTCCATGTCCCCTAACATGTAATCCAGGGAGGTGCGTCAGAGGTCATACACACTGGCACAGACAATGACTGAGTCATACTGCTACATGCCGTGGAGTGACTGCTTTGCTTGTGTTATGTGGTGGATCATAGTGCCCGACGGGCAGCTCAGCGTGACCGTCACCTTGTTCAGCCTGGGAGCAGGACCACCATGTATGTGTCACTAGAGGTACCTCATACAACCGTAGCAGGTGTGTGGTCTAGCCGTATGGCCTGACACTGTTTGGCACACAGGCTTTGTGAGCTATGTGTTGCATGTGCTCTGCTCTGGCGTAATGTTTACTTGTGTGTCTGCTTTACAGGTGTCAGCTGCTCAGGCAGGATGCTATTCTGAGAGCCCAGTAATGTACCTGTGTGTGTCTGTGTTTGGATTGTGGTCGTGGCAGGTCTATGGGAGACTGATACAGTATTCACTGTAGTATCCCACTCCACCTGACAGGGAATGCCAGTGCTCTGTAAATAGAGCTTAGCCCCCAGTTTGGCTATGTGATTGCATCTCTCACATGTGTTGTACATGTATGGGAAGGGGAGAGGGTTGTCTGTGTCCATGAGGCAGCTGTAACATTGCCACATGACTCACAGATTCACCAACTGGACCTGAGAGTAGATCGACAGGTGACCTTTGCACATGCTACCATAGCATTGTGACTCCCATACTAAGTAACGACACATAGGGCCAATGGGGAACAAGGTACTCAAGGTGACTATGTGAGGGCGTAGTGCTCCTGAATTGTTAGTGCTGGCATATATGAATGCTGTCTTGAGCAAATGTGAGGTAAGTCATATGCAATGTGTTACAGGCAAGCTACATGCAAACAGGACAAACAGTGACGTTCTGTCAAGTGACACATGGACATCAGTACAGTAAGCAACACAGATGTCACTAGGGATCCACAGAGGCACTGTATATCTGCACCGCAGGTGGAATCAGTGTTTCAGGAACATAACAGGCAAACATGCATACAAACAAAGCTACAGTCAGCAGGCCTGTATATAGACTATGCTACAACAAACAAGGTGTACAACTTCCAGTATGTAACAGTGCATATATGCAGGCACTCTAAGCCAGTACCCAGACATTCCCAGGTCAGATGGGCTGGGTCCAGCTGCAACCCCCACAAGTGTATAGACCACATACCTTCGTAATGTTGAATAACTGGCCTGATACCCAAGTGCTCATACCTGTAATAATACACATGTCAAATAACAGACACTGAGCCCTTACTCAGCAGTTCCAGATGTAGTATGATATATGCTACCTGTCCTGGCACCACATTATCCTTGACATCTATGGACACTCTTCCTCCTGTCATAGTTAGTTCTGTGTTTTGGTGCTGTTATGCATGGTATGAGGTGTGATCTTGTAGTGCTAGTGTGCTCTTGTGAGCCCTGAACCTGCTGTGTAGTACTACACAGATATCAACATCCTGAAACATCTGCCTTGCAGAGTCGTGTGTGGACAGCATGCAACTCACAGTTGACATGGCCATCATTGAGTATCAATATGTACATTGTTGTATCCCCTGTGCTACCTATGTAGGTGGCCATCCCTTCACAGCCTCACCACCAGTATGCAAAGATGTGCAGACAGAACACTGTGGTAATTAGTATGAGTGTACAAAACAATACAATGACATTCATACTGTAACTGCATCAGGCATGCTGGTATATACCCACAATGCTATAATTACACTGTACTGTTGTCAACATCATACTATTACAATACATCTATGTAGTCACCCTGTGCATCAGCACCATGTTAACCTGTTCCTGCACCAATTTTACAGATTGCAGGAGGTGGCACAGTTTCATCATATGCACAGGGTGTGTACCTGGTATGCCTGAGTCTGCCACCGATACAACCAATTGACATGTCTGTGTGTGTGTGTTGGTGAGGGACAGCAGTACAAGATGGGGCAATGTTGATGCAGTGTGTGCGTGTATGTGGTAGCCCTAGGTGTTATCACTTTGCATGCGTGTATGAATGCACACAGTCCCACCTCATGGCTGCCATATACAGGTGTTTGTGGACAGCCGCAGACTGTACCTGCCAGGACATACAGATCACTGTCTGTGGCCACGGACACGGTACCTGTGCCTGGCAGGGGTGCTACGGACCATATCAGGTACCAATCCAGACTGGGTACTGTCATCAGAAGCAGGTGTTCGTTGACTGGAGACAGGTCCCTGTTGGGACTGTCCAGCACCACGTGCATGTGGTCTCCTGGGGCAGTCCGATGACAGCACAGACCCAGCATTGCTGGGGCTGCTGCTGGCACTATGTGAGCGGCTGCGGCCCTGTTGTCATCCGCGACAGCTGCCAGCTGCTGCTGTTGCTGGCATACGGCCATGTCGACGCCTCAACCATCCACCATTGCCCTGGCTCATAGGTTCATAGGTTCATACTAGGCTATCTGCCCGAGGGCATTTACAAGCCTAGCCCATAGTTTTGTGGCTTACGCCACCCCTTTAGTATGGGGAACTATACCCATTATTTTGCTGTGCCTCTGTTGAGCAGTGACACTGAGGTAATCCCTGGGGTATATCAATGTGCACAGTCATCCTGCCAATACATCCTTTGTCACCAAAGTCCCTAGGTGATGGACAGCCACAAAACTATGGGCTAGGCTTGTAAATGCCCTCAGGCAGATAGTATAGTATGACATATAGTTGTGGAACAGATCTAATGTGTCCCCCCAATGTCTGTCAATGACCTCGGTGAAGTTGCGGATGGCAGCCGCAACATCACGCATACTGTCACTCATGGCTGTGCAACATGCTCTCAGCTCCCTCAGACCCTGTCTGGTGTACCATTCCATATGTGACTGTGCCTGCATTACAGCCCGAAACATAGCTGGGGTTGAAAGACCTCTGTGGGCACGTCTGACAGGGGCAGAATGCCCACGGATGCTCCCATGAGAACCCATGGATGTCTGCCTGTGTGGTACCGTGTCAGGGCCCTGGCCATGGCTGCAGTGTGGGGATGCATGTGCCACCGGTACCACATTACCCTGGTCAATGCCCACTGTATCCTGTCCATCACCTAGGGACTTTGGTGACAAAGGATGTATTGGCAGGATGACTGTGCACATTGATGGGGTCGACAGCTGTGTAGTGTCAATTGGCTGACCAATGACGGACCCTGGCACACCTACCTATGCCATTACACAGGTATCATCATCACTATCCACAGCAGCTGATTCAGGTTCCCTGCTGCATGACACCAGAGCAGCAGCAGAACTTGTGGGAGTAAGACAGGAAACACAGTTTACAATGTGTACAGAATGCCACCACTGATGCACACATGCGCACATGGGCCCATGCACACATGCACACATGGGCACATGCACACATGCACACATGCACACATGGGCACATGCACACATGCACACATGGCACATGCACACATGCACACATGTGAACATGCACACATGCACACATGGGCACATGCACACATGCACACATGGGCACATGCACACATGCACACATGCACACATGGGCACATGCACTCATGCACACATGCACACATGCACACATGGGCACATGCACACAATCATACATGCACACATGCACACATGCACACACCTCAGTATATGAGATATCAACCCACAGACACAAACACACCTGCAATCAAACACATAGCACTACTGCTTCAGCCTATTATTACTATTAGTATACAGAGTAGTGAAGGTAATGGTATTACACACTCACCAGCATGGATAGGCTGCCTTGCTGTTACACCAGAGGGACCTGCGGAAAAGAGACATTTATCGTCAGTGGGCACAACTGTGCCATTGATACTGTGGGCATGTTACAGTTCAGTAGTGCAACAGTTAGCTTCCACAGGTGTACTGCAGATAATGAGGTTATCACTAATGCACAATAATTACCAAGATAACAGCTACAAATCGAGGACACACCCCACACATGCATAACCTAACAGTGTACAGAATGGTCACTATACACATGGCATGTTACCTGCATGCTCTATGTCCTGCTGCTGTGTGGCTCCAGCCTCCATCATTACACATGTATGCTGTTGTTGTTGCTGCTGTGCTGGAGCCACAACACTCAGGAGTAGTCCCTCCAGTCTGGGGAGGGGGGGATGTCTAGCTACCCCACCACCTGTGGCAAAATGCTGCCTGTGGATATCCGACGCACGCTGATGGACATTTCTAATTAAATCACTGCAGTGATGACATACCTGCTCATATGTCCGGTTATGTGTTCCTATGTCATTTACCCGACGGACCAGGTCTTGCCACAGTGCAGCCCTCTCCTGCTGGTTCTGGCTGGTGCAGGAAAAGAGTACAGCGAAATCCCGCACCAGGTTCTGGTGTATCTCCTCCTCCTCTGCAGCGGAGTAGACTGGGTTCCGCTGGTGAACCATGTCCCTGAAAAGGAGAAGGGAAATATGTCAGCAATATCTGTCAGCAGACTATAGCACACATAATACACATTATACTTGACTGCAGTGATATAACTTAGGCACCATATATAGCATCTGTCTGTCTATTGGGGGATACACATGTACATGACCAAATATCAGTGCTCATCTGACAACTGTGCAACAGTACCTGGCACACTCCATACAGCAGACTAGTATACTGCAGCATTCGACGCACTGTTTCAGGTACAGTACACAACCTCACACTTGGGGTTTGAATCAAGGTACTGTATGGGGAACATTATCAGCCCATGCACTGCACACAATGCACGTTACATATTTCACTGGTACTGCACACTACTCTTACTTGCCATAACCCTACCTTCACCACAGTGACATACAGGGTAACACAGCACAACATATGGCAATGTAGTATGTGTTGATCGCGATACCCCACACACCTGTCTCTGGCCTCACACCAAGGACACACACTACCATGACAGACAGACAGTCATGGTGAGCAATCACACCAGTACACAACATGCACCCAGTCACTAGCACACTCATTCCACCTCACATATTCCATTTGCAATGTGTTAATGGGTGTGCATTGCATCCTAGGTAGGTAGTGTGCTTTTGGCCCTGGGCCTACAGCAGCATACTGTTATGCTACCCTGCCCCTTGTGACACATGTGTTATGATCGTGCCTGCTCCTTACAAACAGTTAAACAGGGTGACTCATATGGCATATTACCTATCAGCAAAACATTCAGCAGGGGTATGTCTGACATCTACTCATGGGGAGGCTTGCTTCTTAATTCTGTGTGGTCTACTACAGGGTATGTCATATCTGTGGGTAGGGTCCCGTACCTCCACCATGTGCTCTATACTGCAGTGACAAGGATGACAGACATAGGTAATGTGTGTTGTGGATGTTGGAGGTGTTACCATGGTTGGGAGACAACTGTCATGGGTGTGACCAAACTATGTATATCCAGCAGTGGTAACCTCTATGTAGGTAGTCTGTGTGCACTCTGTGGTGTTTGAGTGCATTGACACAGTCACTTGCATATGTCTGCGTCCTTCACCATATCTGTAGCTGTCATGGGAGGTACATACCGTGTAGGACATTGCGGGGTGTGGAGGGGTACAGTGACCTACATGTCCATAGCTGACACACCATGTCCGCTGACACATTCCATGTACAGGTATTACAGGACTAGTGTGCCACTGTGTATATCGATGTGGAGCCTATTGTACACTTGTTGACCCTGTTTCCCCCTGACACATGCAGTAGTTGGCTGGCATGTACATATGTGGTGGTTACTGGTGTCAGTGTTTTTGAATGGGGTATGGTATTCCAGTATCCACACTGGTGTACACTCCATGCCTGTGACACCAGGCACCTGTAGCAAGACATCTGCACACATGTGCCTCACACAGTCTATATATGTATATATATATATATATATATATATATATATGTATATGTATATATATATATATATATATATATATATATATATATATATATATATATATATATATATATATATGTATTGATATATTTATATCTGTATATGGATATATATCTGTTTGTATATATGTATATATCATATGTGATGTAGATATATACATATAGATGTGGGGAGAGAGGGGGAGAGAGTGAGAGAGAGACACAGGGTGAGTGTGAATGTGAGGGGGTGGGACAGAGAGTGAGAGATAGTCATATACAGACATATCTGTTGTCAGTCAGATCTATCTGTATATGTGTAAGTCTCTACAGATATCTATATATGTATGTGTGTATTACATATATCTGTACGTACATATTCTACCAATCTCGATGTCTGTGCAGTAAGTGAGAACCTGGTTCAAGGCTCCTGAGAGCACACCAGCGGTACCAGGCTATACCCCGTATCATGCATTTTGGCCCCAGGACTCGAGACAAAACAAAAAGGGAGGGGGTGTGTCCATATTCATGGGGGATACACACACCTCCAGGTTAGTGGCAACACATGAAGCATCACAGACCATCCAGGTGCAGATAACCGTAGGCAAACCTGCTATACAACTGGTAGCATGTTACAGACCACCCTCCTGATCTCAGGGACCACAGTCGGCCTTCCTGTAGACATTGGAGGATATGAATGTCCCACCACACACCATCATATTGGGATAGTGCGACTACCCTAACATACACTGGGTGCATTATTCTACCCCAAACACCCTAGCCCAAAGGTTCCCGAAATTCACTGTGTCAAATGCAATGGAACAGCTAGTCACCTCTCCAACAACAGGAGATAATATACTAGACCTGATCATCACAAACATGGGGACAATGTGCTACACACTGGAAGTATACCCCTCACTAGTCACATCTGATCACAGACTAATCACCCTGGATATACATATCCCACCTCCCCCACAACACAACAGACTACAGTGGGAAACCTCTCGCATGCTGACTTTACACGTCTTATAACTGAGTTGGTATCCTTAATGCCCACTGGGCCAGTGTAATCTACTTCCCACAATGCAGACACCCTCACATATGCTTCTACAGATATCTCCAAGAATGCATTGATCATGCAATCACAAATGGAACCATGACCCTCTCCACCAAGGGCAGGCATCCTGTCTGGTGGACCCCAGCATTGAACAAATTGTATAACAACAGAGGGTAGCTACTGCACGGCAGAGCATACTTCCATAGAGCTACGGCATCTCTCATCAGCAGTAGTAGAAAGATAGGTTTTGTCGTACAAACATGCAAGGCCAACAATGAGAGGGACATCGCTATGGTCACTACAGATTACCACAAGGCCTTCCTCTGCTATGTTACACACCTGGGTGGGAACCCTCAGTTGTGTTCACAGTTAGTTCACAGTGACATACGCTACACTGAGCACACAGATAATGCCAACAGTCTGGCAGACAGGTTCAGTGCAGGTTTCTACACTCCCTCACCCACACGTGGAATTACTTATCCCAGCTGACTGTAACCTCCCTGTCATCTCAGATGTCCAACTGGGAACCACCCTCAGCGGAGCTGTAAACACAGCAGCAATGGGACCCAACGGTATTGCAGGTTGCATGCTACGTGGACTGCAAGAGGAGCTACACATGCACATTACATGCTATTCAGCTGTAGCCTTACTACAGCATATGTACCTGGACACTGGCATACAGCAACAGTAGTCCCACTCCACACAGGAGGCACCTCTACAGACCCTGGTAACTACCGCCCCATAAGCTTAACCAGTCTGGTCTGCAACACTATGGAAAGGATCATTATGGTACCCATACACAGAGACATTGGGGACTTGGACACTTGATCCCACCCAGTTTGGCTTTGTAGAGGGCAGATCCTGCCTTATGAACCTGGTTGACCTTTTCAAATCAGTCACTATAGCCATTGCTGAGGGCATAGTGGTCCATACAACCTACCTGGACGTGCCTACAGCATTTGACGCAATACCGCACTCTGCCATCATAGACATGATCAACAGCTGACATGTAAATCCATATGTCACATGATGGGTTGCAAACCAGCTAATGGATAGAAACCCTATGGTCAACCTCACTGGTGCCATGTCAGACTCAGAACCAATCACATGTGGTGTCCCACAGGGCTCTGTCCTGGGACTGCTCATGTTTGGCATATCATTCTCAGATGTGGAAGCAGACATGGGAGGGTAGTGGCTGACAATGTTCAAAGATGACTGCATACTAGGTGCCATGGGCGATACACCTGCTGACACATACATCCTACTGATAGGCCTCATGGACACCAACAACTGGTGGCGGAGTCATGGCCTGACACTGCATGCCACGTAATGTATACTCATACCCTTTTGGACGGACAAGGTACCTGCATATTATCACATAGACAATAACCCACTGAGTACAGACAAAGTAATCGGAGACCTGGTGACACTGTGCAATGCTGACCTCTCATTTGACACCCACATTGCCGAAGTGGTTGGATGGACTTCCTACCTTGCCCACCTTCTCATGAAGGGATTCACATCCACATCAAAATGGGTCATTGTACCCTTATACTCCTCCCTTATCAGGCCCATGACTGTGTACTATGCCCCATTTGGTATGTACCTCACCTGGCACTTGCAACGGCTAGGGGGACCCCATGAGTACATCACCAGGAGGATCAAGGGTCTGCAACAACTGTCATATGCTGCCAGACTAATGTAACTCATGCTCTATTCCATAGCATACTGCCTACGTAGGGGTGATCTGTGCCTGATGTAGTAGGCCATGTCCAATCTGGTAGTGATGGACATGTTCCACCTCATACAATCCAAATCCATCAGAAGCACGACAGCTACAGATTTCAACCTCAGCACACATATGAATAGGACATACTGTAGGGACAGATCCATCACTAAGAGGCTTCCCATACTGTGGAACAGGATCCCAGTTCATGTTAGGCAGAGACCCTCACTGACACTCTTCATGTGCATTCTTGACAAGTGGATGTGAGATCATAGGTTTACAGCAGGGGTCTTCTCTGTGTCACTACTAGACAGAGACACAGTACACTAATGCTATTATGTAGGGGGGTCTTCACTGTGTCACTACTATACAGAGGCGCAGGTTTCTAAATCTATTCTATACACTGTCTGCAGATAGCCTAGTACTAAACTATGCCACTGTGAAACTATATCTGTCTATGTATTTCTACATCCCTCTCTATCTACGTATACACATATGCATATTATATATATATACATACATATCTCAATATACATACGTATACACATGTTATATATATATATATGTATACTCCTTTTTAGGTCCACATATGTATACACACAGTAACGTACTGCTGAACACCCATTACTGTACCACCTACTTGTACATTGCACTACAACCTACATTGCTATGTGCACATAGCTACCATCACATACATATGTATGTGGAGCCTTCAGTGACAGTTTCAGTATGTCCCCGTCCCTATGCACATCCTCATATACATATATACAGACCAATAACACACCTGGAGGGTTCACAGTATGTAGAGTATTATAGTAGTACTTTACATTACCTGTGTTTGTTGCAGCTGTTTGTATAGGCTTGCAGTTGCTTGGCCTGCTGTCTGCCTCTTTGTTTTGTTGTTTCAGGTTTGTTATTTCTTTGTCTTTCTTTCTTTCTTTCTGTCTTTCTTTCTTTTTTTTTTTGTTATTTTTTTTGTTTTCTCTCTCTCTCTCTCTCTCTCTACCTCCAGCAGGTGCAATAACAGTATTGCATGTGTGAACTGGGAGTACAGGATGCTTTTGTAGGTATCTGCACATGTCCATGTGATGGCCTCTGCACCAATTGTTAGCCAGCATTTACTAATTGCATGCAGCCTGTTGTGTAGTGATTGCAGTTCTCACTGTGATTACAGGCCTGTGCTATAAAAAGGTCTGTTAGGTAGGCGTAGCCCTTTCAGATTATCAGGGTGGGGACCATGCTGGTTTGCTGTGGACACTGTTCTGTGAGTATAAGTGTTGGTATGTCTCTCATATTTCAGGCTGTGTTGTACACACTGAAATGCATGTTGTTCTGTAAGCTGAGTACTCCTTCCTCCAGTGTCCTGTTCTCCATGTGTATGTAAACTGACACCTACGACTAGTAATACTGTGTATATGGGTGTGTGTGCTTTCCTGTGGGGATTGTTGTGTACCTGGTATATAGCAGTGGCTCTTGCAATCTGTTGCTATGGCTTCAATATTTGGCCTTTACATTCACTCCTTGTATGCCTGCTAGGTGTCTTTCCTGTTATGTGTTGCTATGGCTTTCCTATTTTCCATTTACATTCACAGCTTGTAATGCTTGCTAAATCTGTTTGGCCAGCAATTCCCTATGTGTTTGTTGTGGTAGGGTGTTACTGCATGCAGTATGGTCTGGCCATGGTGTGGGCCTTGACACTTACAGGGGTATTTGATCATGCTGCTGAGCAGGCCTCAGATACTCTCCAGTGCATCTTTTATCAGCCTCATGGAATGGTACATAGCAGTGGGTTACTCCAGTGACATATTCTGATACTCTGCAGTTGTGACTGTGGGTTATTTCAAGCATATGTATTAGTACACCATTTGTGCCGTGCAGGTGGCGCATACCTTCAGTCAGTCATACTTACCATTGCATGTGTAGTTACACCTTTCTGCTTACTGTTAGTACATTTGGCAGGGTATCAATGGGGCACAGTTGACATTTGTTTTCACATCAGGGACATCCCTGTAACTCAGTCACAGTTGCTATGTCTGAACTCTTAACTATTCAACTATGGCTGTGCTTATCCTGCTCTGAGTGTGGCTTGCCAGATGCTACTGTGACATTATTACCTAGCAGCTACCAACTAGCATGACTATTTCTCAGCACACAGTACTATTTTACAAATCCACTAGATTTGACAGTAAATATACATGACATGCTTTGTGTACTAGACTTGTATATTCCCTTTACATTAATTCCTACTATTTTATGATATATTTCTTTCAGCACAATGTTCTTGTATAACACTCATGGCTTAGTGGTAAGTCATGCAGACTAGTGTTTCCAAGGTCCTGGGCTCGAGACTGAGGGAGGTATTTTATTTTGCTGCTGAGAAAACTACAGGCCTTGTCATTCAGAGTGACTAAGGCACTTTTAAGCAGTTGTAAGTGGGTTAGCGCTGGTTTGCACGGAGGTCACGCATGCGCACTGCCGCTTAGCTTCGCGCACACCCGCTTACTACTGCTTAAAAGTGTTTACTCTTGCGCACACCCACGCTATTTACTTTGAAAGAAAAGAAAATGGGGAGATAGGAAAGTGGTGAAAAAGGGGTCACAAAGAGGATAGGACAGTAGGGAAACAAGCTCGAGTTTTGCAGGAGGGATGTAGGTAAGGCCCATAGCTGCCCATTTCTTTGTCAGCAACAGCTGTGCATATGTTTGTAATTTGGTGTGACATTTGAAACCTTACACCCCTGAGAGAGGTGTAAGGACAACAATAATACTTGTTGTACAGCCAATTGTAATTGCCAGTTTACATGTCCAGCAGACATGTGTGCAAAATGGGCAGCTATGTATGGGGCATAATTTTTTGTGGGTACAGAGTGCCCTTTTTTTTTCAGATGATAGTGGTATGTCAGGTACAGGAAGTCGGTATAGCTGGGGAGGTAGGTTGGGTAGGTTAACAGACAAGACAAACAAGATGCATACAGGGGCGGTGTATGACACATGTGGGGGGTTACACAATTGACGGGGATGGATGTTTGGATATCTCAAGCCCATGAGCCCACAGATGGCAACAGTGGAACTGAGATCCCCACCCATGGGCAGTTGCCACTGTGCCTTCACTGCCCAGGATGGAGCTGTGCTGGGGGCTGTGTAGGCTGGGCAGCAGGCACGCCCGTGAGTTGTGCCACCCGTGCCTCAAGCTGGTGTAGGGGCCCAAGCACAGTGTGCCGGATCTCCCTACGTACCACAGTCCGGACACTACGGAGGGTGAGTGGATGTTCTCCTCCAGCCACGCTTGCAGAGGGGAGACGAGCCCCATCCCCTGCAGCACTTCCACCTGCAGGTGGCACAGGGCCACTGGAGGAGGGTCCAGCTTGGGCACTACTGCCAGGTGCACTCGCCAGCTGAGGTGGGAGAGGTGGGTCCGCTGGAACCCGCCTTCCCTGTCATCCTATGTTTTGCATTATGTTATGACAGTTTGGGTTAGTAACGTACAATTCCATTCACAATTAGTTGTAACAGCATGCATTAGTATTCCCATTAACCAAACACCCATAAATTCAAGCCATTGAACAGCAAGCATAACGCATGCATAATTTGAACAGCAATACACAATCCAACAACATGCAGGGTTGATTGATGGCAACAGGCCATCAGGTTTGGATGTATGAACAGGGCAGATGCATCAACATACATGCAAATATGTATGAACCAACAGGACAAATGTCCAGGGGTGTTAATTGTGATTGCACATACCAATTTCACATGGAATGTATTATTTGTGGTTATAGGGTAGGGTGAAGAAATATTTAATTAACAACTTCAAATACCAATACATATGCTGTACATTTCTACTAGCTGCAGATATATACACACTACAGTTCTGCCTACAGTTTCCTTTGTGATAAATACTTCAGGTTGGTGATAGGAATGTTTCTGCTACATCAATATACATTTCATATTTATTCATACACATTCATATCTGGCTCTGTTCAGCTACATCATCCTGCTACATTTGCTTTATATAGCTATAGACAACTGTGGATGTTTGGTATTTCAGACAACCATACTATCTGCATATTGCAGACTGAGAGCAACATATCCAGATTTTGGGACACACATTCCAGCTTCAGTACTGTTTTCAACACATGTTGCTGTTTGGTTCTGCCTGTCACATTCATTTCATTCTGTACTGACTGCAGTATACTTTATTCAGGAGTTATTACTACTTTATTGGTGGATTCATACCTCTTTCTCACACTCTCTCACTTGTTTTATTTTTACAATTCAGGATGATACTTAATTCTAGGCTTTATTGACATGTTTTACCTTTAGTTATAACAATCCTTTCCAACAGTCTCACTTATGTCATGTTTCTGAATTTCAACAGGGATATATTTCACACATGTATTTTACTCAGCTTCTGCAGCTGCACCTTTCAGCCTGCTGCAGGTTATGTACTATTATATTACAGGTGGGACATCTTTATTTCAGACTTGTTTCATTTTTATGTTTGGATTACAGGCTGCATCACACTTTTGTAATCAAGCAATACTTGCAAACCCTCTTACACTGTTACTTGCACATTTTATTAATTAGTGACTACACTGCACTCTTTTGCTAACTGTCATACTTATATATTTATTTACAGTTACAGGGAGAGAATTACTGACCTGCCTGGTGGCACAACCACACCAGCCTATCACCATAGGCTCGACGGTTCACAGAACGGACACCTGCAGCTGTAATATAAATGAAGTAATATTAGAATACACATCTCCATAATATCAGCTAGGTTAATTTCTTACATAAATAATTACGTGTAACTTACTCAGTAGTGGGGCGTTGGGCATTTGCCAGGCCTCCTGGATCCAACGGTTCAGTTGGTCCTGCTTCCATCTCTTCAGGTCCGCATGGTGGTGACGGACCTGCTCACCAGACCTTGGTATTCCTGTGGCACTGGTGAGATCATGCGCCAACCGGTCCCACGCCTCAGCCCTATATGCTCCTTACAGGACCTGGCCCTGCATGAGTTGGGCCTCATGATTATGGACGAGGAGCCAAACCATATATTTGGACTCCTCAACTCCCCACCTCTGTGCTCGGAAGCAACTACCCTCTCCTACACCTGACATCCTGGCTGCAAGTCGGTTCTACAATCGGTTATGCTGTGTATTCCCGCCTATGGGGCTTATATATGCCGTTTTTCCTGCACTTATCTGTGATTGGCCATTTTGGAATTGTATCTGCTTCACAAAACCTGCTTTGTCATGCTCCTCTTTCTATTCATTCCTATATATATGCTATTACTGCATTTCAAATTGCAACTGTCATGGCTTAGTGGTTCAGTACTTTGACTATGGTACATGGTATT
Organism: Protopterus annectens; assembly: GCF_019279795.1. Taxonomy (NCBI): domain Eukaryota; kingdom Metazoa; phylum Chordata; order Ceratodontiformes; family Protopteridae; genus Protopterus; species Protopterus annectens. The sequence continues at coordinate 1,343,566,551 of NC_056744.1, forward strand.
CTGGGTTCGAATCTGGCCATTGCTTTTTATATTTTATGACTGTCTACACAGGCTAGGAGGTGTGTCTGTGTAAAGGCAGTTTTGATACAGCTTGCTCAACGTTGCCCGTCGGTTAGCTTGTTGGCGTGGTGCGCAGCTGCGCGCAAACGGATCACGCTGGTTTACACGTGGTTTGGCTGTCAGCACACATATTACACTCAACTCAGCTACGGGCACACAGTTTCAGCATGTTAAAATGCTGCTCAACCCCGGGCACTCATTTTACACCTATTAAACACTGCTCACCTACGGGCACTCATTTTACACCTGTTAAAACACTGCTCACCTACAGGCAGATATCCTCAACTTGTTGCACTGTAGCTCAGCTATAGGCACATCTGACATTTTTATTTTTTTTTATTATCTCACATTTCTTCAAAATACATGGCCCATTTCATTACATTTTACATAAAATATAATTTTATATATGTACATATATGTCAGGGAATTGTTTCGTGCTTATTTCACTAAAAATAAAAATTGATGTTGTGGGGGCTCGAACCGTGACTGCCTGCTCTTCAGCCAACGTTTCTACCGCTACGCTATCGCTTTTTGGCTTACTTTGCATATTTAGTTCTTATATGCTTTTCCAATGACTGCTAACTGTGGCTAAGCGCCAGGCACGCCTGCGCAAACGAGCGCACTCACGGGCAAACATCTTTACAACTTATAAAAAAAAAAATATAAGATGTTCATTTATACATTTTATGTTCATAGGCTGTGGGGGCATGTGTTGTGTTGTGTTTATTCACATTTCCACAGACTCTGTCGTGGGCGTTTACTTTCGGGACTTTTACTCTTCTGGGGGCGTGTCCGTTTGCAGGGCTTGCCCTACGGACACGCCCCCTACTGTCTTACACGGACCGTGTTAGCCTTAGGTGTGATTCAGCATGCCCTCATGCATATGCATGACATGCTGACATCACACCGTTTAACTGCAGCCTCCATGTAAGCCTTGTAACTCTTACACGGAGGCTTCGTGAATCCTGCCCAACATAAATTTAGGCTACTCAGTATAGGTTTAACACTGTCATTAAATAAAACAGGTCTAAAAATTATTAATTTTTAGACCTAATTTTTGGTAATTTTTGATTAGGAAGCGTCACGCTACCATTATTAGTATTTATGCTGTAGGTTGAACATTGTTATTTTTATGTTATTTCATATATTTTATATATTTATCTACTTTATATAGTTTAATAATCAAAATATTGGGCTTTTTCTTTCAGTTTTAAAGCCTGTTATTATTACAGTCTCGGTGTATGGATTTTTATTATGTTAATAGAGAATTGCAAATGCACCTTAGTTAGCTGTGATCTGTACCCTTAAGGAGCTAAAGGGAGAGTAAGGGGCATGGTTAAGTGTTTCAATGCTGGTATTTAAAGTCACTTGTAATGGTGTGAATGTTTTGCTTGTCTGAAGAAGTTAGTGCAAGGTACTAACAAAAAGCTTTTACAGTGGCTTAATAAAATTTGTTGTTTTTCATGTTTTTTACATTTTGGACTGGCCTGAGTCGAGTTCTTGGCTTTTGAATTTGCGGTGGTTTTCGCTAGTTTATTTTCCGGTCTTGAAAGTTTATTTCTTTGATATTTGTGCAGTGACTGAGACCTGGTTCAAGGCTCCAGAGAGCAACCCTGCACTACCAGGATATAACTCATACCACACTTTTTGGCCATGTAATCTGGACCGAAACACCAAAGGTGGAGGTGTGTCCATATTCATTAAGGATATCCACATCTCTAGGCTAGCTGCTTAGCACAATGCATCCAAGGTTATCCAAGTGCAACTACCTCTGGGCAAAACTGCAATCCAAATTGTAGCTTGATACAGATACCCCACCATGCCCCAGGATTCCCACTACTCTTTTCTTGATGTACTGGAAAATATTAGGGTTCAACCAAACACCCTAATAATGGGCGACTTCAACTACCCCACCATTAATTGCAAAAACTACTTGTGTACCAACTCATTAGCTCAACACTTTATGGAATTCATAAACTCGAATGCCCTGGATCAACTTATCCACACCCCCACCAGGGGCAACAATATCCTAGACCTAGTCATTACCAACATGAGTGACTAGTGTTCCATGACTGAAGCCAACTCCTAGTTGGTCTAATCCGACCATAAACTAATCACCCTTGATATCCACATCCCACTCCCACCCCCCATTAAGGAAACCACAGTAAAATATTTCTCCAAAGCCAACTTCATGCTTCTTAAGACAGAAGGGGTGAACTTCATGACACCCGTGCAGATGGACAATACAGTTACAACTGCTGAATCCTACACAAATGTACTCTATACGCACTTACACAAGTGCATGGATCATGCTATCCCAAAAAGAACCAAGATGCTATCCTCCAAAAAAAGGAAGCCAATCTGGTGGTCCCCTGCCATAAACAAACTCTACAACAGAAGGAAGAAATTGTTGCAAAAGAAAGTAAAATCCCATGAGTGGAGGAGCTCCCTGGTCTGCCTCAGCAAGAAGCTAAGATCCCTTATAAGATCCTCCAAATCTAGCTATGAAAACAAGATTGCCACCAATTCTAAGGACAACCACAAAGCATTCTATAGCTATGTCAAGAATCTCAATGGCAACACCCAGATCTGCTCTGAGTTACAGCACAATGGCACAAAAATTACAGAACCAATTGATATTGCCAACATCCTGGCAGATAGGTTCTGTGCTAACTTTACCCCCCCCTCACCCCTTAAAGGGCCCATATCTGTACAGGAAGAATGCAGAGTCCCTGTAATCACAATTATGCAGGTAAAAGCTGCATTCTCTAAAGCCAAAAGCACAGCATCCATGGGACCGGACAACATCCCAGGCTGCATTTTACATGAACTTCAGAACAAACTGGTTCCCCACTTAAGCACTATGTTCAATAATAGCCTCGTATCAGGCTTTGTGCCCCCTGAATGGCACACAGCAACAGTTATCCCACTCCACAAAGGTGGCGGCACAATGGACCATGAGAACTATTGCCCTATAAGCCTGACTAGCCTGGTCTGCAAGACTATGGAGCACATCATCATGGATCTCATTCACAGAGACATTGGGTACCTCCAAACCTTTGACCCACCCAGTTTGGCTTTGTTAAGGGCAGACAATGCCTCCTAAACCTGTTGGACTTCTTTGAGACAGTTACCAAGGCATTAGATGAGGGTAAGGAGGTCCATACAGCCTACTTTGACCTCTCAAAGGCTTTCAACACCATTCCCCATTCTGGTATTATTGACATACCCATACACCTGAACATTAACCCCTATGTCATGAGATGGTTTGCAAAGTGGCTCACGGACAGAACTTACACAATGAGAGTTGCATACCCTAGGTCCGACTGTAAACCAGTTACATGGCAGTGGCATCCCCCAGGGCTCAGTCCTAGGACCCCTCATGGTCGGTATATACTTCTCTGAGGTACAGGCAAGCACAGGAGGAGTTTGGCTGAAAAGGTTTGCAGACGACTGCAAACTATAGGCCATAATTGGTTCCCCAGCTGATACAGACACCCTCCAGAAGGGTCTCACTGAGATGGATACCTGGTGTCAATATCATGGCCTCAAGCTGAATGCCAAAAAGTGCATAGTCATCCCCTTTGGATAAAACTAATTACCCGTGGACTACCACATAGGTGGTAGTCCCCTACATACAGAAAAGGTAATAAGGGATCTGGGAAACCAAGTAGATAGCTATCGCTTTTTTGGTAACCATATTACCAGGGTGGTTAGAATATCCTTCTACGTGGCCCCCCTAATCTCAAATGGGTTCGCATCCAGAACAAAGGAGGCCATTGTGCCTCTGTACTCATGACTTATTAGACCCATTAATGAATACAACACTCCATTTGGGATGTACCTTACAGGACAACTGCAACAGCTTGAAAGACCACAAAAGTACCACACCAAGAGGATTACTGACCTCAAACAGATGACCTATGCAGCCCAACTAAAGAAACTCCAGCTGTACTCAGTTGCATACCACATACTCAGAGGTGATCTCTACTTGACATACAAGGTCCATGTCCAACCCAGTATTGATGGATATGCTCCACCTAAACAAAAGCCCCTGAGAGTCACATGCTCTAGGGATATAAACCTAAAAACAATGATAACTAGGACATGCTGGAGGGATAAATTCCTGACCCGGAGACTCCCCATGCTTTGGAACATGATTCGAATGAACATCAGGCAGGGCTCCTCACTAGTACTCTTCAAGAGAAACCTTGACGGGTGGATGGGAGACAGACATGTACCCCGGGGATCACTGCAGTGGCCCTGCTGGACAGAGATGCAGGGAACTAATGGCTCTGCTGTTCAGAGGCACAGGGAAATAACCTAAGGGGGTGGCGGAAGCCAACACACTCTAGCTAGGTTTATAAATGCCCTTGGGCAGACAGCCTAGTACCTACCTATGAACCTATGAACCTATTGCATGTCTTATGTGCATGGATAGTTAAATAACTCTTCCATTTTACTTTGCTATCATGCTGATAAACTGTTGGGTGACTACAAGTCATATGAATCCTGTTATTGTGTATTGTAAATGCCAATAGACATAACTAATGTTTGTCTAACATAACAGTAATGCTATGTAAAATGTAATACATATCTGCCTACAATACTGTACATTACACAGTTATTGGCACAATATCCCACAATGCAAATCATAATTGCACAGTAGGCCCACCTTCGACATGTTATTCTCAGTAATACACCCATACATATGCCTACTGTTACAATATATCAACATATAATATCTACTGTTATAGCACGTACTTGTTGGACCAACCCTGCCACTGACAGCATCTGGAGAGGAATTGTTGGGTTCAAAGCCCTTATATAGCATCCTTTGTGGTGTATGAGGTGTTTGCCTTGTGACCTACAGCAGTACACACATAAATACTGCAAGCATTACTATGCTCAACAATACATCACTACAAGATAACTGTTTCCACTATATGTATTGCATACACTTTAATTATTACAGAACAGGTACTACATACACAGACATACTGAGTGTTCTACATACCTTATTAGTAACCTGAGGTGTTGTTGACTGTTATTTCAATTCTTTTTTCAGTTTGTATTTCAATCTTCTTTGTAATGTTCTGCTGGTATATACAGATAGTCTGAATGTGTGGCAAGCCATCCTTTTATAGTTAAATATCGGTAATGTGCTATCCTGACCACCAGTTGGTGTTCCAAAGTAGTTAATTACATGCACATCAGCTGTGCAGCTACTCCATTAGCCAATATCATGGCAACAGTGGTGTATAATTGAGTACTCCACTTGGGCATTGTCTCTTTGCCTTACTTTCAAGGAAGACGGCCTGGGTGTGTTTTTTGTGATGTATTGCAACAGTTATATGGAGACACACAGAGATATATTAGCTTCATGACTTCCAGGGATTGTGTGTAATACCTAGAAGATGTTGTTCTACATGTGAGTACAGCTGTTATATTTCAGAACATTGCTACTTATGCAGGGTTTGTTTGTACCTGATACTTCTACAGATGTTTCAGTCTGGCAAGGATGTTTGAGCAGCTCAAGGCTGTATGGCTATGCATATAATGTTAGGTGGTTTACAGTGTGCTCACCAGACAGCTTTGGTTTGGTGTACGTGTATCATACTGTGCTGTTAATCAGTAATTGGTAACACTTCCTGGTGTACACACAACCCTCTGAAACGGGATTAATGCAAACAAACCTTGTAACATCAGCAGCTGTTCCATTGTATTACAGCAACTATTTCACATAGGGCCATGTTAGTGTGTCCCTGACATGGTATGTTAAGGCTTCTGCAGATGTCGTACAGTGAGTGAATGATTGTGATGTTATTACAGTATGTATTGTAATTGGTTTGGGTGTGGGGGAGATGTTGGTGGGTGTACATAGCAGATGCAGGTGTGTAGGAACTGCTTTTAATTATATTCAATATGTGTGTGAGGGTTCCTTCCCTATTTGAACACCTATCCTTTAGTGGATTAATATTATGGTAATTGCAGGCTGATTCATTAAGGCACTGTTAATTGGTTCCTTTATAGCATGCAGGAGATGTTAGTCCTTGAATCCTTTCGGCAATACATCAGAATGTAATAAAGTGTTTCTACATGAAAGCTGTCTGTGTATTTCTGTCATAGGTATTTGCAGTCATTGGAGTTGTGTTGGTGACTGACCCTCTTTGGCTAGGGTTGCCACCTTTTCAAATGGCCATAGTGGGATATTTTTGGGACACACATCAGATTTTACAGGCCGACGCAAACCCATGGTCAGTACAAAGGATAGAACTTTACTTTTTTTGCCTAAATAAAAGCTTATTCTTGTAGCAGTTTAGTTGCTTATCCTGTTTCTTGTAACATGTAGGTATTTTAGATACAGAAATAACTATTTTATGCAACAATTACATAATCTCAGGACATTTGCCATTTTTAATATTTTTGGTCAGGACACAACCGCCCAAAGAGGGACTGTCCCTCGCAAAGTGGGACAGGTGGTAACCCTATCTTTGGCTCATGTCCATAGCACATATTTGTAATAGTGTATAGGCATATACTCTCCATATCCTTTGTTCATATAGTTCGGTCGTGGCAGAATGTGTGATTGCTATGGTCCATGTTATACTCATATATGAACACTTCAACCGCTGTATACAGAATACCTATGGAATCCTGAACACACACAATTCCGATGCCCACAGTACCGGGCCCAGACTCCCAAACCCCACATTACCAAACACTCAAACTCGCAACAGTCAAACTCGTGAAAATAATACAAACACAGAACACACACACTCTCACACAGACACACTGCTACCAACCACATCCAAACAAACCATCCTACACTACATATGAGCAGGATTAGCAAGCCCCCCTACACCCCCCATGTGGGTGGCTGCACCCCCCACACTCCCTCTACTTTGATATTCTACCTCTGAGATCGCACAAACAGACACACAAAGCAAACCCACACCCACACATTACAGTCCTCCAGAAACACACAACACACTCTGAACACACACTTACACACACTACAGCCCTCAGAAACACACTTACAGGGGGCATGGCCAAGGATGAACACAGGATAGCAGCAGATTTCTTCAGCTCCACCAATTTCATTACACTGACAGGAATTAATTACTTAAAAAATTAATTTTTGAAGTAATTTTCTTTCTAAATATGTTTGTTTTATATAGTTCTTGAACTATATCTAAAAAAGAAAGGAAATCTTAACAATATTCCTGTCAGAAATCACTTTGGAAATTTTCCTGTCAGTTTATCAGTCTGAAATGAGTTCCAGTAAGACAAATTCTCAAGACTCCAGCATCAAGAAAGAACTTCAGTCTCTGATAATTATAATCCAGCAACTTACTGCTAAGATGGATAAAATGGATACTAAAATAGACACCTTCATAGAAAAAACTACAAAACAAATAGACTTGTTACATATAGACCTGCAACAACAGAAGATCCAGATGACAGGCATAGAAGAAGCTGTGAATGACATGGAAAATAGAATCCAAGAAGAGGAAATCAACATTGAGTTTCTGCTGAAACAAAATACACATTTACAAACAAAGCTGGATGACCTGGAAAATAGATCTAGGCACAATAACATTAGGATTTTTGGACTGCCAGAAAATATTGAAGGTAACAATATTACTTCTTTTTAACAACATGGCTCCCTAAAACTTTAGACTTACCAGAAGCATTCTCTTTTGGTATCGAAAGAGCACATAGATCTATAGCTAATACTAACTCTAACAAAAATATCCTAGATCAGTTATAGTTAGATTTCTATCATCTTTTGATAAAGAGATGGTTCTTAAATCTGCTTGGGCTAAAGCTCCTGTTAAGATTAATGAGACAACTGTGCGTTTTAACAATGACTATTCTTCCATGGTAATAGCTAAAAGAAAAGTTTTTCTGCCACTAATAAGGGAGCTTAAAAAAGCACAGTTTAAAACATACCTTCTGTTTCATGCCAAGCTTAAAATCTTCCTTCCTGATGGTCCTAAAATTTTCGATGACTTAGACTTAGACTCTGCTTTAGTGTTTATCAAAAAAATAAGATTTTGGATAAAATAGAGGAAATGGAATGGGCTAGTCCTTCATTAAAGAGACTGGCAACTGAAACTTCGTGGAAGACTTCAGAGAAGAAGAAGAGACTAAAAAACAAATGAGTTGTTCTATGTTTTTTTTCTCTCATCATTTTATTTAATTATTAATCTTTTTAAATATAGTTCCTGCATTTCCAAGAAGCCACAAATATTTTGAAAAAGATTTAATCAAAGTTATTCTCTGTGTGCAAAGAAATGTTTTGTTTCATAACCAGTCAAAATATCTGAAGATTTAATGGCAAGCTATGATTCAACTTGTTTCTCTTTCTGAAAAGGAGAAGTAAGGTCAGTAATTTGATACATTTTTTTTCTTTATCTTTTTTTTTCCTTCTCCTTTTTTTCTTTTCTTTGTTTAAACAAT
>NC_056744.1:1343580076-1343600076 GCF_019279795.1 Protopterus annectens
CCTACAAAAATAATTATCAAGAAACTGAATACACTAATGTTAAATTTCCTATGGGCACCTAATAGACCTAGGATTGCATTAAAGAAACATACTAATAGCTGGTCTCAAGGGGGTATTTATTTTCCAGACTTTAATTTATATACTATCTCTTCTATTGTAAAAGTTATTACTTTATTAATAGATCAGTCATATGTCGCAAAATGGAAAGATTATTGGGAGCTAATTAGTATGCACTTCATGAAAATCTCCTTAACACATAAAAATATGATTGTAAATAACTCCATGTTATGGTTACTAAAGGAATTTTTGTACTTCACCTATTACACCTAAACATATGGTTTGTTACCCATTAAATATTATTATTAGCTATCGACACTTTATCTTCATGCACCCTAACTCTGCGGAATGGAATTTTATTGTATTCCTATAATGTATACTCAGGGTATGCTTTTGTCTTCTACTTCTGAAGGAACTCATTTAGCTATAGATAATGATCTAAAGTACTGGTATCAGTTGATATCTGATAATAAAGTTAAAAATCTAGATTTCTTAAAACAAGAATTTGATCTAAGAGAAACTTGCTGGTTAGAGGTTCAGACCTTTAGACAACATCTCATTAATAAAATAGATCTAATGTCTATAACAGTTAAAGAATCTATTCCAACACTGATTGATTACTTGATATTAAATTTACAACATAAAGTTTCTGATAAAGGTAAACTTTCATACATACATAAAATTATCAGACAAGAAACTTTTACAGTGTAGATTCATACTGGAATTATTTCACTTCTATTAATGGGGACCCACCAAATCAACAAGATAAACAATATATATTGAATCTGCTTATAGAACTACGCCTTCCATTGTCTGGAGACTTTATACATGGAAATTTTACATAGATCTTTTTATACACCTTTGATGATGAATACAATAAATAATAAAGATAATTTATGTAAGAGATGTAATGTAGAAATTAATGCTGACTGGGCTCATATGTTTTATGACTGTATAAAATTGAAAGAATACTGGAAGTCAATTAATGAATTTTTGCAGGCTCTTTACAGATAATTTCATTATTTCTAAATCTCTTATATTATTCAACACACCTGTACCTCAAAGTGTTAAAAAGGTTAAGATTCCCTTGTTATGGTCTATTCTAGCAGTGGCTAGGAAAATAATAACTAGAAATTGGATTTCAGATACACCTCCTTCATTCAATGAATTTAAAAATGTTATGAATATGGTGTGCCATATGGAAATAAACACAATTAGGACAAGAACAAATAGAAAACATCTTATTATATTGTATGGGATAATTTACAAAATTTGTCAAAAAAAATCTAATTTCAATAGCATGGTATTTTAGTTTAATTAATTGATCTGATTGTAGTGGATGCCTTTGTAAATACTTTAGTTGTTTTGTTGAATATTATAATAATACCTATTTTTAATTACTTGTATAAAATTGTTATGATATTTCTCTTATATGTTAAAACAATAAACCTGTTTTGAAAAAAGAAACACACAAAAAAACCCCCCTTTTTTTTTTTTTTACACGTAATGATGGTATTATACCAGAGATATATAAAATCCTTTCTAAAAGTACATATTCATTAATACATAAGGTTTTTATTTTGGCCCAAACTGAGTTAATAGCCCCCCCCCATCTTGGCAATATACATTTATTTCGCCAATTTTAAAACCTAATAAAGATCCAACTAGATGTTCTTCATATCGCCCATCTCATTACTTAATGTTGATTATAAAATGTTTATGAGTATTTTTGCTGATAGATTGAAGATAATCATTCCCGCATTATAGATATAGATCAGACAGGCTTCATTGTAAATAGAAATACTTTTGATAATATAAGAAGAACTTTAACATTAATAGATTTTGCAAATAGGAAAAAGAAAGATTTAACACTTATTAGTCTTGATATAAGTTCAGCATTTGATTCAGTAAGTTGGGACTATCTGTTTACCTTAATGAAGTGCACAAGCTTCTCAGATGCATTTGTAAATCTAATTGAGCATTTATACAAAGGAACGATGGCTTATATTAAGGTAGGAACATATGTTTCACAAAAATACCCATTCTTAAAGGTACAAAACAAGGATGTCCACTTTCTCCACTATTATTCACTTTAGTAATGGAGCCTTGGGCTAATTTGATCAGAAACAGTACTGACATAGAGGGTTTTGAAATAGATGAAAATACAACATCCAAAATTCAACTTTTTGCAGATGATGTTCTAATTACATCAGCAGGATCTAATTCTTCTATGCAGTCTCTATTTGATAAAATGATGAATTTTAAAAGTATTTCTGGTTTAATATTCAATGAAGAAAAACTAAAATACTACCTATATATACACAAAAAATATTCTCATTAGTGATTTTACTAAATATGTACCCAATTCAGGTCAGATAACTTATTTAGGTATAATACTATCTAAAGATATTAAATCTATTATATATAATAATTATAATACCTGTTTTCTTAATATACAAATTCTTTTTAATACCTGGAATAATATGTTTTTTACTATGGAGGAGAGACTTACAATTATTAAAATGATAATATTCCCCAAGATTTTATACTTAATACAATCAATAATACTTCCACCTACAAAAATAATTATCAAGAAACTGAATACACTAATGTTAAATTTCCTATGGGCACCTAATAGACCTAGGATTGCATTAAAGAAACATACTAATAGCTGGTCTCAAGGGGGTATTTATTTTCCAGACTTTAATTTATATACTATCTCTTCTATTGTAAAAGTTATTACTTTATTAATAGATCAGTCATATGTCGCAAAATGGAAAGATTATTGGGAGCTAATTAGTATGCACTTCATGAAAATCTCCTTAACACATAAAAATATGATTGTAAATAACTCCATGTTATGGTTACTAAAGGAATTTTGTACTTCACCTATTACACCTAAACATATGGTTTGTTACCCATTAAATATTATTATTAGCTATCGAATTTTATATTCATGCACCCTAAGTATAGGGAATGGAATTTTATTGTATTCCTATAATGTATACTCAGGGTATGCTTTTGTCTTCTACTTCTGAAGGAACTCATTTAGCTATAGATAATGATCTAAAGTACTGGTATCAGTTGATATCTGATAATAAAGTTAAAAATCTAGATTTCTTAAAACAAGAATTTGATCTAAGAGAAACTTGCTGGTTAGAGGTTCAGACCTTTAGACAACATCTCATTAATAAAATAGATCTAATGTCTATAACAGTTAAAGAATCTATTCCAACACTGATTGATTACTTGATATTAAATTTACAACATAAAGTTTCTGATAAAGGTAAACTTTCATACATACATAAAATTATCAGACAAGAAACTTTTTACAGTGTAGATTCATACTGGAATTATTTCACTTCTATTAATGGGGACCCACCAAATCAACAAGATAAACAATATATATTGGATCTGCTTATAGAACTACGTCTTCCATTGTCTGGAGACTTTATACATGGAAATTTTTACATAGATCTTTTTATACACCTTTGATGATGAATACAATAAATAATAAAGATAATTTATGTAAGAGATGTAATGTAGAAATTAATGCTGACTGGGCTCATATGTTTTATGACTGTATAAAATTGAAAGAATACTGGAAGTCAATTAATGAATTTTTGCAGGCTCTTTTTACAGATAATTTCATTATTTCTAAATCTCTTATATTATCCAACACACCTGTACCTCAAAGTGTTAAAAAGGTTAAGATTCCCTTGTTATGGTCTATTCTAGCAGTGGCTAGGAAAATAATAACTAGAAATTGGATTTCAGATACACCTCCTTCGTTCAATGAATTTAAAAATGTTATGAATATGGTGTGCCATATGGAAATAAACACAATTAGGACAAGAACAAATAGAAAAACATCTTATTATATTGTATGGGATAATTTACAAAATTTGTCAAAAAAATTCTAATTTCAATAGCATGGTATTTTAGTTTAATTAATTGATCTGATTGTAGTGGATGCCTTTGTAAATACTTTAGTTGTTTTGTTGAATATTATAATAATACCTATTTTTAATTACTTGTATAAAATTGTTATGATATTTCTCTTATATGTTAAAACAATAAACCTGTTTTGAAAAAAGAAACACACTTACACACAGTAACCTACCTGAACCACAACACCAGAAGCACTAACTAAAAGTCCCTTAACACTGGGATTTAAAACCTGTGCTTCTGGTGTTTTGGTACTGTGGTCTTTCGGTCTTTAAGCCTCGTGATTAAGTGCATCAGTATGTCAAGCATTCGCTATTTGGTAGGTATCCCATTTATATGTATCTCCATGGTTGTGTAGATGTTGTTAACCTATCTATATATCTACACACACACACACATATTTATATATATATATATATATATATATATATATATATATATATATATATATATATATATATATATATATATATATATATATATATATATATATATCCCTATATATCGACATATATCTCTCTCTCTCCCTCTCTCTCTCTCTTATATAGCATACACCTTTCATTGGGTACATGGCGGTTTGTCCTATTTCCACACAATCCTCCCTTTTGTGTTTTAACCTGTCAGAATACACAACTGCCGTTGATACATCTCAGGTAGCTTAGTGGTAGGTTATTGTGAAGATTGTGTACATGGTTGCGTGTTCTAATCCTGGCAGTGGTCATTTTACCTCTCAGAGCAGGCACTGGTAGTGCAAAGGTGATTGACGCACATTTCAGCGGTTATGAGTGGCTTTGCCCGTGATCTGCGCGATGTTCAGCAAAAGTTAAACCTGTGTGGCACTTATCCGTGTAGTCATGTTTAAGTGCTGCTTACTGGCACTTACTGACGCAATAACCCGCTAATGTCTGCTTAAAAGTGCTTTAATAACCTGCATCCAACATCCCTTATTCGGGACCTCAAAATGACGTAACAGCCCTTCCAGGTCTTGAAGTTGGGACCATGAACACCACAGTCACTGGCTTTACCACTGAGGCATCTTAGATATGTACAACTTTTATGGTGTTTAGTATGTACAGTGTACTACAGCCGTTCCTCACTACTGCAAACAAATGTGTAAGTCAGTTGGTGTACATATGTATGATACCTGTTAATGTTCATATGTTTGTTGAAGTCAGTGTTGCAATGTGACCTGACAGGGTGTATTATGGATGAGAATGGTTCTTGTTTTGTGTCCTTTTTACGTTGTGCCCATACTCCACGTGTACCCCTCCAGTTCACGTAATGAACATCCGACACAGGCCCTCCTTGATGCATTTCCATTAGCCAGCGGTACTCCCCCACACCAATCTCCACATACACAGCAACCATTGCTTCTATGGGGAATTAGGTTTATATTAATAGTTATAATACCAGAACTGCATGTGTTTTGTGTACACTTCTATCCATTTGGAATGCTTCTGTGTCACAAAGTGTGTTCATAGATGTTTATATAGATAAAGGACTATAGATGTTACTGTATATATATATATATATATATATATATATATATATATATATATATATATATATATATATATATACATATTTCTATTAATGTGAACACATCAGTGACATGCACACATATATATGTATATATATATATATATATATATATATATATATATATATATATATATATATATTTAGTATTAATTTGTAACACTTATACATATGTAGACTTGTATATGTTGATTTATACATTATAGTACATTACAATGTACTGTACATATGTACACAAAGTGACTGTCCCATTTGTGGTCTGTACTGTAAAATACCTGTAGTATAAAGTGTGGACTAACGGCCACTTACCATGCATATAGATTAGATGGCTTAGTGTTAGGTCACATGACTATGGTGTGCATGGTCCAGGGTTCAACATCTGCGATGTATTAGACATGCTTTACTACAGAATAAGGCTAATTTAAGCAGTTGTAAGCAAGTTTAAAGGTGTGTGTGCGACATTATACCAGCAGTTGTACACAGTTAAATAAACTTTACATCCTACAACCTGTGCACGCAAATATGGCCACTTCTGCTAACTACTCAGGATATATACATTTCAGTGATGTAACATCTCACTATGTGCTTACATAACATTACATTGTCTGTTAACTGTACTCTCCAGCACACATGGGTTTATGTGTGTTCCAAATGTTTATTATTCTGTGGAATGCTACCTATATATGCAAGCTGTGGTTAAGATATACCACGTAACATTTAAAACATCTGTGACTTTATTGGGATTTGAGCCACCACTGCCCAGATATTATGCAAATGCTGTAGCCATTACACTATTTCCTATGTCCATGAATCCTATGTGCAAGCTTGGCTACACAACAGTTGGAGCCACCCACACCCAGTGAGCTTCTCGAAATACCAATATAACACATGAATTGAGAGACTATATATTAACATCCTAACTACATTTGGCATAGCCCCTCACTGACACACTTCAGGGGAAACCTTGATGTGTGACTAGGCAACAATATATACACCCCTAAGATCATGTGGCCCAGAAACATACAGCCAGGGTGTGGGAGAGCCACTCCAGTTTTATAGCTGCAAGACCTGTTGGGGAAATTGAATGCTGTCGGGTTGTCATGTTAACATGCCCTTTTGAGATCACTATGTGCCCCTATCACCCTACAGCACCCCAGTCTTCAACAGCTTCCAGCAACTCTGCCTGGAATCACTTCATTGGCTATGCTTGACAAAGGCTCAGTTACTTCATGAATGGTGCAGATAAAGCCACCACACTGTAGCTATGCTTCTAAATGTCCTTGGCCAGATAGGCTACTACCTATCTGTGAACCTCTGCAGTGCAGGCCGTCTCCAACATCATATGTGATTATACAGAGTTTTCTGATCACAATATACAGTGTAAAATCAGTATGTAGTCAGACAACAGTTAAGTACAGCAAGAGCATACAGACTACAGATACATAATCACTCCAAAAGCCTATCTTGGAAGCTAGTGGACTTGTATAGGTTTCAGGCTTTGTATTGCTTACCAGTAGGTTACCTACAGGAAAGATGGGACACAAGCACAAATGGAAAACATGCCTGCAACAATGCCATACCAACTTGCATGTGTCAGCCTAATGCTTTGGAATGCTGAACAAGGCTATTGGCACCCCCATGGTGCCATTTTTAGGCAGGTCTCAGAGGTGAATCTCACCTCCATGAACTGCACAATAGCGGAATCAATGAGGGTTAGGCTACTCAACACCAGGGGTAGTACTCACAACATGCACACACTCACAGCACCCCTCAGTATGGCAACATCTACATCTGTTCTGTGACTGGGACCTGTATAAGGCTGCTTTGAGCACACTGGCACTACCAGACTACAACCCATAACACACATTTCAGCCAATGAACATGGACTGGCACAGACATGGAAGGGGTGTATCCATATTCATCGGGGATACCTACACCTCCAAGTTAGTGGGGCAGCATGATACCTCTGTGATCATCCATGTGCAACTAACATCAGCCATGACTGCAATGCAAACTGTGAGCTGCTACAGATAACCCTCCATGATCCAGGGGCACCACTACAACTATCTGGAGACAGTGGTAAACATGTCAGTCCTACCAGACACCCTGTTATTGGTCAATGTCGGCTACCCTACACTTAACTGGATAACCTAATCGAGTATTCACTTCCAGGCCCAGCACTTCCTGGGATTTATCACCTCATATGGCCTGTATCAGGATGGACTAACAAGAGGTGAAAACATACTAGAAGTGGTAATCAGTGACATGTGCAACAGGTGCATTACAGTAGAGGTAAACCAGTCACTGTTTAGATCTGACCATGATCTATTCACTGATGATTTCCACTCCCAATCATCTCCCCCACCCAAGCAAAACACAGTGAATGCCTTTCCTACAGCTAAATTCACAGTACTAATGACAGACGTGGGAGGGTTCACAGCCCCCATGCTCAGGTGTGACACTGCTCAAGATACAGACAAAATTACAAATGCACTCTATAAGCACCTACAAATATGTATGGGTCGTGCCATCAATGGTAAACCAGGACTCGCTCCTCCTACACAAGGACACCAGTCTGCTGAATCCCTTCATTATACAGGCTATACAACAGAAGTAGGACAGTAGTCCAGAACAACAGCAAATACCAAGACATGCAGACATCCATGACCAGTATTAGCATGATACTTATATTACTCATGTAATCATCCATGGCTGACATTCACAGGTAAATAGGCATAGATTCGGAAGATGACCACAAAGGCTTCTTTTGCTATGTCATGGATCTAAGCAGTAACACACAACTTTGCACTGTGCTGGTGCAATATTGCACTGAATATACTGACCCTACCGATATCACCAACACACTTGATGATACATTCGGAGCAAGCTTCACCCCCTACAGGGCCCACAACAATACCTAAAATGTACAGTATCCCAGACATCTGAGACATACAGTTGGTAATGGCCCTTTCAAACAGCATGACAGAGCATCAATGGAGGCAGATGGTGTCCCAGACTGCATTCTTCAGACAATACAAGACAAAGTGACCCCCCCGCCTAATATAGCAATTCAACATCAGCCTCTACACAGGCTACATGGCCATTCGATGGTGCATGGCAACAGCTATTCCACTCCACCAAGGTGGTTACACAGCTGACCATGATAACTACCACCCCATAAGCCTCAGTAGCCTGATCTGCATGGCTATGGAGCGCATCCTCACGGCACTCATTAACATAGACAATGGTAACCTCTAGACACTTGACCCAACCCAGGTTAGCTTGATTGAGTGCAGATCATGACTACTGAATCTGTTTGACATCTTACAGTCACCTAGACTTTAGGTGTGGGGTGTGGTAGTTCACACATACTACCTGGATCTCACCAAGGGTTTTGACACCATTCCCCACTCAGGTATTATTTATACACTCACCAGCCAGTACATACAGCCATACATCACAGGTTGGTTTGCCAACAGGCTTACACACAAAACCCACATGGTAAGCCTAGCAGCCTCCAGGTCCAACTCTTGACCAGTCCCAAATGGTGTCCCACAGGAGTCAGTCCTGGGACCCCTACTGTTTGCCATATACTTATCAGAGGTACGGGCTAACACAGGTGGACTACAGCAGACCGTTTGGTGATTACTGCAAACTGGGAGCCATAACTGACAGTCCTGCTGTCACAAACGTTCTTCATGGGGCCTCACATAGACCAACACAGGGTATCAGATTCATGGCCTCCAGCTAAAGGCCACATACTGCATGGTCATTCCATTTTGGGAAACTACACACACACATATTAACACATGAGTGGCAGACACTATAATTCAGATGATGTAATGGGTATGTGGGGACTACATTAGATAGTGATCTCTCCTTTGACAATCATATCTGAGAATTAGTTAGGACATCCATCTATGTAGGCCATCTGATTACTTAAGGGTTTGCATCTAAACAGAATGAGGTTATTGTGACCCTTTACTCATCACTCATCAATCCCATCATCGAGTATGATAACGCATTTTGGATGTACCTCAGAAGACACATTCAACAGCTGGAAGTGCCACGAACGTACCTCGCCAAGAGGGATAATGCCCTCAGACATGTGTCCTATTCTGCCAGACTGCATAAACTCTTGCATTATTCAGTGGCATCTCATTTACTCAGAGATGATATTTGCTGGCCAACAAAGCCGTGTCCAAGTCAGGCTTAATGGATATGCTCCACCTATGGGAATCCATGTCACAGTGAGCCACACACTGTAATGAGCTACACCTTCCCACAAACATAACTGGAAGATGCTGGAGTGACAGATTCCTGTCACGGGTACTCCCCATGCTTTAGAACTAAATCCCTGATTACATTATACGGAGCCTCTCACTAACACTCCAGGGAATCCTTACAGAGTGGGTGGGGAACAATGGATACACGCCAGGGATCCTGCAATTGGCTCTGCTCCACAGAGGGACAGTTAGTTAATTAATGGGGTGGCAACAGCAGACACATTTTGGCTAGGCTTATGAATGGCCTCGGGCAGTTAGGCATGTACCTACCTATGTACCTATGAACCTATACATACAGTATCAACACACGCTGATAGCTTAATTTACTGTTCAGGTATTGACTTATCTTCTGCCAAAAGCAGTTGTGTGTACAATAGTTGAGGGCTGCCTATGTAGGATGCACACAGTAGACCACCTATACTTGACAATTTACAGGCAGTCGTGTGTGTGTGACATCCATGTTTACTGTGTGTGCAGGTGGAGAAGGGTGTCAGTCCATAGGTGCCTACACTGTCAGTGCATGTGCTATATATATACGTTCCCTCTTTGCCAAGGCATGGGCATACTGGGCACGCCTCTGTCTGCCTACTGGGGATGGCACAGGGTGTTCGTGGTCTGAGTCCCTCTGCACCTATGGGGCCCTTGGCAATGGTGGTGGGCTGTGAGGGCCTTAACCATTCTGTCCCTGCTGCAGCTGTTTCCACAGGATCATATTGTGTAGCTTGGCACATACTATGAAGATGTGGGCACACATGCCTGGAGAGTACTGCAAGGCTCCACCAGATATGTCCAAGCAATGGAACCGTGATTTAAGCATCCCAAACACATGCCCCATGATGATTCTGGTTTCTGCGTGTGCCTCATTATGGTGTTATTGCATGGGTGTGTGTGCATTTCTGATGGGAGTCATAATCCACAGTTCCAGTGCATAGCCAGCATCCCCCACCAGGTGGCCATATGGGATGCCCCCCCTGGCAAATACCTGATACAGCTGTGAGGCATGCCAGATGTGGGAGTCATGATAGCTTCCAGGGCTGCCAGCGCACATATCCATGATATTGCCCTGGGCATTGCACATGACCTGGCAGTTGATGGAGGGGTATCCCTTGTGGTTTATGTAGCGCCTACCCTGCTCCCTGGGTAGTGACTTGATGTGTATGTGTGTGTAGTCTATTGCACCCAGTACCTCCTGGTAGTCTGCCACACAATGGAAGAGACGCATATTGCTGGCCAACTCCTGTTGCATTAGGGGGAAGTATATGTGCTCAGTGGCATGTGGTAACATGGCATCCAGGAACTGGTGGAGTATCCTGGATGCTGATGCCTGTGAGATCCCCATGATATCCCCAGTTGGTCTTTGAAAGGTACCTGTAGCTAGTATTCTCAAGCTTACACATACCTTCATGTCCACTGGGATGGGTTCCCCTCTGTTATTTCTGGCTCTGAGGCATAGCCAGCTCAGCTCAACAAGTTGCTGTATGGTGTCCCTGTCCACCCTGTAATGCTCTACAATCTCCAGATCATGTAGCCCCTGGCAGGTTACCCTGGATCTGAACACTCTTCTCCTCCTCCGGTGCCTGAGATGGTTGTCAGCATTATCCTCCACACCACCTTCAGTCTCCAACACATGCTGGTGAATCAAAGCTATGGCAGCCCCTAACATGTACATATTAAAAGTTCCCCGTCTGTATACACCAATAGTGCAGAGAGTCTGGGAATACACAAGTGTGTGTGAGGTGCTTTCACACTTTATACTATTGTGCGATGGATGTTGCTGGTGTAATTGGGTGTGTATGTGAAATTCCAGCTGCATGGTATCTTAATTATGGGTTTTACAGCAGGTACTGCTATTGTGGGGCCTTTGATGTTGAATTATGCTTGGCTGCCATGATTCATCTATTGCCCTTTACTTCACTTTTCAACCCTATTCCCCTCCCATTGTCAGGCATGCATCCAGCTGCCAGCTTTCTTGTTTTGTACTTTCCCAACCCAGGATTGTGTAGCGAAATGTGTTATGTAGCTGATCTAATGCAAGTTTGCTTTGTTCTGCTGTGACAGTTCTCTTTTCTTTGCAGTACGGCACCTCCCCTTTCCTGTTCTGCAGGTAGCTGCTAGCAGCCTTGTTAGCTGCTGTCAATGGCCCACTGCGGGTTCCTAGGTGTTAATTACTCATTTGTACTCTAATTACCATGCTGCAGCATTTCCTTTTTTTCTTCCCGTATCCTTCCTGTTTCAGCTCTGGTGCGCTGCACACAACCATTTATTGGGTTTCGAGTGTGTTTTCATCCACATTCACTTGCACATTCGGTTACCTTGTGTGCTCTCAGCTAAGCAAAGCTATGGCTACTTCAACACACCCCTATCCTGCGGCTTTGCTTAGCAACAGGCAAACCAGATTAGCAATGCTCCAATGTGCTTACAGCTAAGGTGGCACACCCCTCTCTTGATGTCGTCTTTATCTCCAGGCCACACCTCAGTGTTGTACCTCTATGCTGTGAGGTACATCCTTACACCGGCGGGGATTTTGTGATTCAGTATTTCTTGTCTCATTTGCATGGCATTGACTACTAATTCCTAGTTACCGAGCAGAACACTGTCACAGCCCCTTAGCAACCCTTGCACCATGGTGTGGTGTGGTGTAGCATGCGTGCCATTGACTATTATGGGGAATTCATGAAATGTGTTACATTGCAGTTTTATTACATATAAATATATTTTGAGTGTGATCCCGTTTGCGCACTGAAGCACTGCGATTTTCCTTCGCGTTAGTGTGGCCATGACATTAAATGTTCTTTTTTATGTGTTGTGCATGTTTTTTTATGCCAATGGCTATATATATAGCCATTGGCATATATTAACAGTATAATATGTGAGTTTGGTCCAGTGTCATGGCTTCAAATTTATGTTTAAAAAAACGTAAACCGTTTTTTCGGTTTACATTTTTGCATGCTTACACTACACCTGTACCACTTCCTGAATCATTATATACCTTCATTTGCATGCTATGCTGCTGCGCATGGGGTAATTAGCATACATGCACAGGGAGCTGTGCAGCCGTGGTGTACGCAGATAGTATACGTGGAAACAGCTCGTTCCTGAATCACTCGGCAGCCATATTTGGTGTTAGATCGCCGAAGCTACGCCTGCGCCTGGCGCAAGCTTCATGAATCCCGGAGATTGTAAATCAATTTGTTATCTTTCTTAACTAAAACCAGGTGAAGACATATAGTAAATCAATTTGTTATCCTTCTCAACTATAGTGAGCATCATTTGCTCTCTCTGAGCCTTATTCTGTCTCTCTGCTTTTACTCTGATAGTAAATCTATCACAGGAATCCTAAACTTAGGAATATCTTCTAAAATGTAATATTATATTATAGAGAATGAATGAATCTTACCTTTTATTTAATATGTATGTCAAAGTCTCTTCTATGGAAATTGTATGTCAAACGTCTGTCCTTAAAACTATGTTTTGTAAAAAAATTGTTCTCTTGGAGCTTTTCTCCCCGGGCCTCCACTGAAAATGGACTTGTAATCCAGTTGGACTCTCCTGGTCAACAAATGTAAAATAAAAATAAATAAAATAAATAAAATGTTGGAGGTGTGATGGGGAAGAAAGTGGTAAATGGGAAGATAATGAGTTGGCAGACTTTAAAATTTTCCTGCAGAATTATCAGTCGGAAATTCAGGCTGAGAAAATTAGTGTAACTAAGGAATTTTTTTTTTTTTGATCTGTGATACAGAATCAGAATTGTCTAGATATAATAAGGCCTTGCTGAGTTTACTTCTGTTAGCTCCCTGAAAAGCAATTACTAGAAAATGAAAGTCAAAGTGAGTATAGTAACAGATATAAAATAACTGGAAGCGAGATCTTTAGAAAAGGGTAGGAGCAAATTAAATAGAAAAAATGGAATTGTGGGAAGAATACATGCAGAATAATGCTTTGGAGGAGGGATGCGGTATAAGAGAAGGCAGGAATTCAATGAGCTATGTAATGTCTGATTAAAAAAGAATGTTTAGAAAACTATATGTGATATATCTTCTTTTGGCTGCTCCCGTTAGGGGTCGCCACAGTGGATCATCTGTTTCCATTTCTTCCTGTCCTCTGCATCTTTTTCTTTCACACCAACCACCTGCATGTCCTCCCTCACCACATCCATGAACCTTATCTTAGGCCTTCCTCTTTTCCTGTTACCTGGCAGCTTCATCCTTAGCATCTTTGTCCAAATATACTCAGCATCCCTACTAAGCACATGTCCAAACCAACGTAATCTTGCCTCTCTGGCTTTGTCTCCAAACCTTCCAACCTGGGCTGACCCTCTAATATACTTATTCCTAATCCTGTCCACCCTCGTCACACCCAGTGCAAATCTTAGCATCTTTAACTCTGCCATGTCCAGCTCTGACTCCTGCCTTTTTGTCAATGCCACTGTCTCCAACCCATATAACATAGCTGGTCTCACTACCCTCTTGTAGACCTTCCCTTTCACTCTTACTGGTAATTGTCTGTCACAAATCACTCTTGACACTCTTCTCCACCCAGTCCATCCTGACTGTACTCTCTTCTTCAACTTTCTTCCACACTCACCATTACTCTGAACTGTTGATCCCAAGTATTTAAACTCATCCACCTTTGCCACCTCTACTCCCTGCATTCTCATGATTCCTCTATCCTCCCTCTCATTCACACACATATATTCTCTCTTATTCCTGCTGACCTTCATTCCACTTCTATCTAGAGCATATCTCCACCTCTCCAGGGTCTCCTCCACCTGTTCCCTACTCTTACTACAAATCACAATGTCATCTGCAAACATCATAGTCCATGGAGACTCCTGTCTGATCTCGTCTGTCAACCTGTCCATCACCATTGCAAATAAGAAAGGGCTCAGAGCTGATCCTTGATGTAAACCCACCTCCACCTTAAACACATCAGTCACTCCCACCGCAGACCTCACCGCTTTCACACTACCCTCATATATATCATGTACCACTCTTACATACTTCTCTGCCACTCTCAACTTCCTCATACAATACCACAACTCCTCTCTAGGCACCCTGTCATATGCTTTCTCTTAGTCCACAAAGACACAATGCAACTCCTTCTGACCTTCTCTTTACTTCTCCATCAACACTCTCAGAGCAAACATTGCATTTGTAGTGCTCTTTCCTGGCATGAAACCATACTGCTGATCATTAATCATCACGTCCTTTCTTAACCTAGCTTCCACTACTCTTTCTCATAACATCATGCTGTGACTGATCAATTTAATCCCTCTGTAGTTACTACAGCTCTCCACATCACCCTTATTCTTAAAAATCGGTATCAAAACACTTTTACTCCATTCCTCAGGCATCGTCTGACTTTCCAAGATTTCATTAAACAATCTAGTTAAAAACTCCACTGCCATTTCATCTAAACACCTCCATGCTTCCACAGGTATGTCATCTGGACCAACAGCCTTTCCATTCTTCATCTTCTTCATAGCTATCCATATTTTCTCCTTGCTAATCCACTGCACTTCATGATTCACTATCTGCACATCATCCAACCTTCTCTCTCTCTCATTCTCTTCATTCATCAGCCCCTCAAAGTACTCTTCCCATCTGCTCAACACACTCTCCTCGCTTGTGAGTATGTTTCTCTCATTATCCTTTATTACCCTTACCTGCTGCACATCTTTACTAGTTAGGTCCCTCTGTATAGCCAATTGGTGCAGGTCCTTTTCTCCCTCCTTAGTGTCCAACCTTTCATACAACTCTTCATATGCCTTATCCTTAGCCTTCGCCACCTCTCTCTTTGCCATGCACCTCATCTCCTGACAATCCCACTTCTTCTCTGCCAACCTCTTTGTCTGTATACTCTCCTGTACTTCCTCATTCCACCCCCAGGTCTCCTTGTCCTCCTTCCACTTTCCAGATGTCACAGCAAGCACCTTTCTAGTCATCTCATATGTGATATATAATGTTTGCAATTGAAAATTTGTCTATATAGCTTGTTTTCATTTATGTAAATGCATGATTAGTTATGTCATAAGTGATAATTCAATAAAGATGTTTCTTGTTTAAAAAAACTCCAAGATATTTTTTATAGTAATATTAGAGAAGATGGTCCCTTTTATGTCTATTATGGATGTGGTAATCAGGGAAGATCATGAAAATTGTTTTGGTAATGTTAGTTTGAAGTTTATTTCCATGGAGCCAATTCTAAAGGGTGCAGATTGGGACTGTGTGCTTAATGCAGGAATTGATGGGTTTTGCGAGCTTCTAGAAAGGGAATATCATCCATGTACATATTTATTTTGTGGTTAAGTGAATCATCTATGATATCATTATGAAATACAGAGAATAAGAGGGGACCCAGGACTGAGGCTTGTGGAGCTCAGTGTTAAGTATTTCTGTTTAAGATAATACATTATTAGAAAAAAAATTGAAAGGATCTATCCTGCAAGTACATTTTGAATTAAAGTATAGTGAAGGCATAGCAGGCATATCTATATCTATATATGGGTCTACTTCAAATGAGTGAATGCTCATTTGAATGAAACCCATATAACCGAGACCAAGTAATCAAAATACCAAAATAAAGAAACCTTATAAGAATGAAACATAAAATCACAAAAACAGTTACTGACCTGCAGTCCATTGCAGCAGTAGCTAACTAGATGTAAGTATGCCCTTTTCCACAAGATAGTCAATCTCAGAGTTGGTATATTTAAGTTATGGGGGTGTGGGGGTGTAGGCCCCCACATGGGGGGTGCAGGAGGTCATGCCCCATGCAAAAACTATGTATGTAACTTTTTGTACTGTTTCTTTAAGGTAGTGTGGACTTATGAGAAAGGTTAGTACTAGGATGGTGGTATAGCAGTCTTTGGCCATTTTTTATTTACTTTTTTTTATGGACGGGGTGCTTTATCAGGTAAGTTGTTGTCATGATTTTGTGTTTCAGTCTTATAAGGTTTCATTCTTTTGGGATTTCGGTTACTTGGTCTCGGTTATATGAGTTTCATTCTCGAATTTCAGCATTTCGAGACCCTAAAGCCAAAACCATCACAACACCAAAAACGCACCCACCATGTGGGGGGGCTGTGCACCCCACACCCCCTACTGATATATACTAACTGCGAGATTGCACAAACAGAGGAAAAAAAAACTCACACACACAAATACATTCTACAGTCCCTCACACACATAGACACACACACACACACACACACAGACATTACACATACACATAAGTTACAAAAACACTCACATACACTCACTCACCTGAAAGTCTGAACACAAACATCCCAAACAAATACTTCCCGTAATGTAGCATCACTGCATATGTGCAAATTCAACATATTAGCATTCGCACTTATGTACTTTCACTATTCTAAAGTTTCGGCTTCATGGACTCAAAATGCTGAAATTTGAGATTTCAGCATTTCAAGAATGTGAAGTGAAACATATATATATATATATATATATATATATCGGTCCACTTCAAAATACTCCCCGGAATTCATGAAGCTCGGCTCAAGGACGGCGTTAGCCTTGCGCCGACCGTGTGGCATAGAGATGGTGCAGCAGCACCACATGCATTTTAATGAAGGCACGCTGCTGTGACGGCCACATGCATAGGAAATGTGTACAAGTGCACGGGGCTTGTCCAAGCACTGCACGGATGCGTGATCATGTCAGCTGCATACGTGCAACCTAAAATGCTGACTAGTACAGCCTGCCTCTAATAGTAATCATTCCTGTCAGTGTCTGTGGATACTGAAATGTATGCAAAGCATACAAGACATCATTGCGAACACCACAATAAGAAATAAACACAAAGGCACGTAGCTGAATATTGAGTCTCCATCCCTCGAACAAAGATATTTAAAACCCTGTGCCCGTATTCCATTGTAGTGTTGCTAGTTATACCAAGTGGAAGTGAAACGCATCATGTTAGTGCACTGCCAATTGCCAAGCCTAGCCCAATGGTTTGGGTTACCACCTGTCCCACATTGTGAGGGGACAGTCCCCCTCTAGGCAGGTGTGTCCATACCAAATTCATAATAAATGTGAAATGTCCTGCGATAGTAGGACATAATTATGTCCCATATGTTATGTAATAGTCCCATACAGTACGTATGTCATTATATAAAATACCTATATGTTACAAGAAACAGAATAAGCAAGTAAACAAAACAGAATAAGCAACTACACTGCTACAACAATACAAGCTTATATGAAGGCAGGAAACTAAAGTGCTATCCTTTGTAATGACCGTGGGTATGTTTTGGCCTATAAACTCAGAGGTGTGCCACGAAAATGTCCCATCCAGGTCATATGAAAAGGTGGCAACCCTACCAATGGTCAGAGCATTCACCCAATATCTGCCCATTCATGGTCCAAGTCGTCCTTGCCAGGACGGCCCATAGATGAACGGGTATTATCCAGGTCTACCTACCATGTCATGAAAGATAAGTATTTGCGAGTACCTATGTGCGTGAAGTACATCATGTGGATGATCTGAAATGTTAGCGTAGACCTCACTACCATATTGGTCCCAGAGATATGTAGTGTACACAATGTGTTCTGTTGACTGTACCATGGGCCATCAACTAGAGTAGGGATGAATGTCGATTGTGGAATATGGGGGTGGGGGGTGACGGGTAATGTAATAATTCGCCAAGGGGAGACTGGGTTGGATGCACAATAGGTGAACTGGAGGTCTACAAGGGAGCAGTGGGTGAATCAGGAAGATAACCAAAGAACAAATATACACATCAGCAATACAATCCCACAAACATGTGAACATTAAAATGTGCAATACACATGTACAGAAACGTTACCGGCACATACCCACATAATGGTCTGGCCTGAACTGAGCCATCCAACCCCAACACACCTGGATACATAATTGAATACCCATCATCCCCTTAACAGCACACCACCCCCCCTTCCTGATTGTCCACTAAAACCAACCATATACAATCGAAGAAATAGTGTTTAAAACAATGAAAATAAAATGAAATAAACACAATAGTGTGCCTGAAGGAAGAAACCAGCCATACTTGGGCTGCTAGATAGGCACGGCCATATCTGCACATAGTGACTCCTACCCATATCTAGTAGGCAGTCTCACTCTAGGCATTCTCAGGATTGCAAACTATGTATCCCTTGCATGTATAGCCCTAACTTATAGCCGTAAAGCAAAGATGGTCATCAGTTCCCATAATTTTTGGATATCCCTCATTGGATATGTATCTGTTCTAAACATTAGACTTGGTGTCATGACACGATGTCCAGTCCTGTATACATCTGGACACAAGTTGTATGAGCAGTAGTTGTCCACAAGACTGCTCAGCCTCCCGCCAGTCGTGCAGAACCTACGACCCGGGATTAAACACCTGACCATGATGCAGGTCTCCCCACGTGCATTATCGGGAATATATGCCTTACACATTTGCATAGTGGCAGTCGGATATAGGGTGCATAAGGTGCTGTAAAGCAGATGTAAGTAGGGTTTCCACCTGCCCCACGTTGTGAGGGACAGTCCCTTTTTGGGTAGTTTTGCCCAAACCAAATATAATGCAATGGCAAATGTCCTGTGATTGTAGGAAATATGTCCCATATTTCATGTAACAGTTGCATAAAACAATTATTTATGTAAAATACTCAAAGTTACAAGAAATAGATGAAGCAAACAATCCGCTACAAAAATAAGCATTCATTTAGGCAAATAAGTAAAGTTCTAGCCTTTGTACTGACCGTGGGTATGTGTCGGCCTGTAAAGTCTGATGTGTGTCCTGAAAATGCTCCGCTTTGGCCATATGAAAAGGTGGCAACCCAAGATGTAAGCGTGTATGTGCGATGGTAGGTGGTGGTGATTCAACGGTATGGGAAATGTAAATGAGCATGTAGGTGTATATGCATGTGTATGTACAGACCGTTATACACACACACACACATATATATATATATATATATATATATATATATAGATATGAAGAATGAACATGGTCACAATATAGGAAATCCTTGTAATAGTTAGTGCTTTTATATATCAGGATGGTCATAGGTGAGCACACCTCTGCATCTCCAACCACAGGTAGGACGCTAAAAGTGGAACAAACGATCTCTCCTTGCTAAGTCTGACTTTCAACTAGGTAAAGGGCAGTCCCGGTCCACA
>NC_056744.1:1343602576-1343645076 GCF_019279795.1 Protopterus annectens
ACCATTACGACCAAGATGTAGCTGTACATGGAACAGTAGGTTGTGCAAGCCTGATAACACATGGGTTGACACAACGTACGACATGTGTCCCAACACAGGGAGAGGAGGGCAGTGTGTAGGGGTGTGTTCATATCCCACCTGTGTCCACCTGCGCCTACAGTAAGGATGAGTGCTTTAGAGTAGTGGCAGGTGGGGGAACTATGGGCATGTGATTACGGGGCTAGGCGTGCGGGTGCTGGCTGGCAGACATGTATTAGGACCGCCCCGTGGGTGTAAGTAATATTCCTATGTGAGTATAGCAGATGCCCATACCTCCCAAACTGTAAGAGCACATCTACTGGACAGTCTGTAAACCACTGGGGGAACACATAGTGACCATATCATTGAACTGTCCCCGATTACCAGGGACGTCCGTGATTACGAATCTGAATCTTAACACATTCTCAACTAAACCATCCTAGAACTAGTGATATTAAGAGGAAAGGTGGTGGAATACATGTAATGAATAATGACAACATGTAAGAGTCATAAACTGCATGCACCTCAGACAATGTGTATGAATACATATGTGCTCTGTGTCTGTCAATGTGTCAGGTTAATAGCACCAACCTTCTAAATGTGTCCCTGAGGTTGTTATGCAGTGTCCCTGATTCAGTGTTTTCTTCCCCATTCATATGAGAGATCTGATAGTGGGAGAAAGTGCATGTTCCTCCGACTACCTTAGAAGGTTGCTAGAATAATAGGTTTGGGGTTACCACCTGTCTACCTTTGCGAGGGACACTCCCATGTGGGCATTTGTGTCCCGCATAATAAGTGTAATTAAGGCAAATGTCCTGTGATTTAGGGCAAAGACTACCTATATTGTCTGTAGTAGTAGCATAAAACAATTATGTT
This sequence comes from Protopterus annectens, assembly GCF_019279795.1. Classification (NCBI taxonomy): domain Eukaryota; kingdom Metazoa; phylum Chordata; order Ceratodontiformes; family Protopteridae; genus Protopterus; species Protopterus annectens. Next base: position 1,343,603,471 of record NC_056744.1, read on the forward strand.
CCTCTGAAACACCTAAATGTTATAGGTAACAGTATAAGCAACTATAATGCTACAAGAGTAACCTTTAATTTAGGCAAAACAGTGAAGTACACCCCTTTTTACTGGCTTTGGGTGTGTTGCCCTGCAAAGTCTGACATCTCTACATACAGGTCCTACAGGGTTGCCACCTTTCCAAATGGCCAGAGTGGGACATAATCTGTAGAAATGTCAGACATTCCAGGACTAAACATACCTACAGCCATGCATAGTACAGGATTACACTTACTTGCACAAAGAAAAGCTAAATCTGGCTGCATTTGAATTGCTTATGCTACTTCACATAACATATAGAGGTGTCATATATATGAAATAACTGTTGTATGCAATTATTAATGAAACGTAGAATATAATAATGTCCCGTAATCTGGACATGTGCTATGTCTTGATTATTTTCACACTGTCCCTCGCAAAGTGGTACAGGTGGTAACCCTAAAGTCCTACTTTGGCCAGTTGAGAAGGTGGCAAACCTATAATAGGTATGCGGTAGCATGACCAATACGACGGATGTGGCTACTACAACCCAACTACTCATTTGTAATGCAGGGTCTCAGTTCCCATGTATCAGCCAGACAGGAGCAGAGTGTATGCGGAACACACAAATATGATTAATTCACTGAACAGGCCACTGATTTCGTACAGTCGAACGCCATGCCATCGCCTAATGGGCAGCCATTCCTGATACTGTAGTCATGTAGTCCGATGTGATTGGCATTACAAGGTGGGAGCAGATTGTAAGAGAAACACACAATAATAAATGATTCACCGGACAGGCCGCTGATTCCGTACAGTTGAATGCCATGTGGTTGCCTAATGGGCAGCCATTCCCGATACTGTAGTCAAGAGTGGCCTTAGGTAAACTGGTGCCCTAGGCAGAGGGCACAATGGCACCCCCCACCACACCAACCAGTGCCCCCATCCTGGTCTACCTACACCAAATAAATACTGGTAAAGTGCACCCACTAAAGTGGTGCCCTAGGAGGCCGCTTAGTTGGCCTATGCCTAAGGCCAGCTATGACTGTAGTTATATAGTCCAATGTGATAGGCATCACAAGGTATGCCTAAGAGGAACACACGAATATGAATGATTCTCCGGACAGGCCTCTGATTCCGTACAGACTAACGCCATGCCGTTGCCTAATAGGCAGCCATTTTCGATACTGTATTCATGTATTCCGATGTAATAGGCATCACAAGGTGGGAGCACATTGTATGAGGTACACACAAATATGATTGTGTCACTGGACAGGCCACTGATTCCGTACAGTCGAACGCAATGCCGTCGCCTAATGGGTGGCCATTCCCGATACTGGAGTCATGTATACAATGTAATAGACATCATAAGGTAATATTGTGGTCCTCGCTCACACCCAGGGGTGTGAGTGACAGATGCAAGCACCAATGCTGGTGCATTAGCAAGTGTGGGATTGAGTGGGTGTAAGCACGTTTGGCTACTAGTATGCGAGTATTGCACTGGTTAAGCAATGTAGAGGCTAATCGAGTGTAAGAGGCTGTAACCAGAGGATATCATACAGTGCAATCATTCAACAGTATACGAATGTATCCTATCATGTAGATGTACATGTAAGTGTTTATGTCCAGCATATAGGTACATACATATATAGAGATGTATCAGGGACATGCCATTTGGCAACAAAGCATTACAAACGAATGAAACGGGAAACACCAGCGACACCTGTATTATGTAGTGGTGTTGCTCTATGTGATCACAAGACTCCCTCAGACAGGCAATGGTTGTACATTGGCCATATACATTACTCTGTGCATGTAATGTACATTAACACAACAGTACCTGTCCAATCATTATGTGTGAACAGTACTCCTGCAATGTGCTGTGTGCAACATCATCATCATGATAAAGATAAATTGGGTAACCATAGAGGGACCGGTAGTGTTTTGTGTACAATGGGGGTCATCCTCCTCACGTGTACCTGAACCATGTACAAATGATGTGCATACCAAGACCGTGCACCTGAGGGACAGTGGTGAGGATAATAGTAGTATGTTATGATGCATATTACAAGGGTTTCATGTGTCCAGTGGGCATGTGTGTGTAATGGACAGTTATGTATAGGGCAGATGGTGTCCTAGTAGCCGAATGGCCTTATGTGTCCATAGGTGAGGGTCAGATGTTGGGGAAGGAGTGTAGGTATGGCCGTGGAGGATAGTTAGCAGCACAGAAATGACAGCATACAGCGTTGGTATATGACACATGTGGGGGGGATACACCCTGGATGGGGATGGGTCTTTGGCATTCAAAAGCCCATGGGAACAGTGGGACGGAGGTCTACAGCCATGGACTACTGCCACTGCACCTACACAGCTTGAAAGGAGGCAGTGCTGGGAGCTGTCCAGGAGGGGAAGCATCACCCTGTAAATGTGACACTCCACCTTTAAACTGGTGTATCTGGCTTCGTAACCCCTTAGGGAGCCACCTACACAATATGTCCAGGAACGCACAACAGCAGATATGTACCTGTCTGGTCCCACTCCCAAGGGGGACAAGCTCCATCCTCAGTGGTGGTACCACAAGAAGGTGGTGCAGGGCCAATAGAGGTTGATGTTAATGGCTGGACCCCAGATGTGCTAGTGCTCGGTGCCATGGTCAGCTGAAGTGGGGCAGGAGGATCTGCTGGGACCTACCAACCCATTTGGCCTATGGTGTTGCATTTTAAACCCAGATATAGCTTAGTAATAGACAACGGCATACATGATTACCTATGACAGTATGCATAGATATCAACAGCAACCCAACACAACAGATGGTATACATTTGCAGAGGGAGCACAACACATGCATATATACCACATGGCAACTGTACAATGTGTAGTAGACATGTGACTGCATCTATGAACAGTTGCCCATCATTGGCTTGTCACTGGGAATCCCATACAGTGTCAATCATACCACTGTTTCATGTGACACATGCCCAGTCAGGGATGCGATGGCAGTAACACATCCCCCATCATCATGTACTGTCTGCAATCCCCACACCATGCTTCTGCTGTGCACAGAAGTGTGTCCAGTGTGTAACACAGGAAACAAATGGTTGCACACACTGACCTTTTCACAGATTTCCCTACAGATGGGGTTCCCTTATGAACAGAGTACTGTCATGTCTGTATTTTAACATGCAGAATAGCCATTACCGCACATATGTTAAACAGGCAGTAGTCTCAATGCAGCATAGCTACACTTACATGCTGTAGTTGTGTGGCACATCACCCTCCTGTCATTAGGCTATTTCCCACTGTTGAAAATGATTGAGGTACATCCAGATATCATCAGCGATTCCGTGTCAGAACACCACATCCAAGCACCATTCACAGCAACTGTCATGGCCAGATAATAAAATGTTTCCCTAGATAGTGTACTGTATTTATCATGTGGATGGCTATGGGAACACCATCACAGCTGTGCCACATGCAATCAGCTAGAGCAGGACTGCAATAGGTGCAGAGGCCATCACCTGACCATTTCCATCTGTTACAATACACATGCTGCTGCTGTGCAGGTTTACACCTTCACATCCACCAGAGAGTGTGTGTGCAGGACAGGCAATGTACACCAGGGAAAGGCTTGGAGACTTAACCATAATCTGCCACACGCTGAATAGTACAGGGGCAAACCCCTGACTACTCATTACTATTACATGTGCATGACATTACTACATGTGCCACTGAGGCGGCATGTTGCAGTGTTGTAAGAACATGTGCGTAGGTGAGTGAGTGCCATCTGCAACAGATATAGTAAACATACATTAGGTGTGGCACACATGTCAATCCATGTGAACGGATGCCATTGTCACCACAGCCACACTCTAATGGACACACATTGACAGCTTTGCCAGGACGGCAAATACACAATGTAACTACTTAGTTTGTCACACCACAGTAATGCACAGGACCACGTGCACCATAGAGGATATCTGGAGGTTCTATCGGCTAGGCCATGTGAAAGTGCTTGACAACTGTTGGTATGCTAATGAGGTTTATACTGGGAGTGACTGTGGTTGGGAGCATCACAACCCACATGCAGACACAAGGTGCCAGTACTGTCATGCAGGTATGCATTGCTCCATGGGTGTGTAGTGTTTGGCTGTGCAAGATGGCTGTACAAGGCTGGGTGAGGGTTAATCCTTACCATTGCATCACCCGACAATGGTGTGCAGTGCAGGGGTTTAATGTCTGCAATGTCCCACACAGATGGGTACTGCAATATTTGGCTTGACATCCTGGTTACCAATGTGTAGGGCCATAGCTTTGCAATGCATGCCATGTCTGTGTTTGATAGTCCTTCACATGGACATTGCCTGGGATGTGCATGTCCCACAATACTGTACAGTGACATGTACAGGTGTACCTGGTTTGGCAGACACATGTAGTGTACACAGCCTGTTATACCCTGATATGCCAATACTGGCCTGGTGTGGTGAAACCTGCTTATAGTAAGCAGGTCAGCCCTGCACCTGCATGGATAGAATGGACAGGTATTCCTTGGTGTCAGTGGCATGGGTCCATACAGGGTACATGTGTACAGCATTGTCTGGCCTTAGTGGATCACATATGATGGCACCACATATGTTGCAGCCATTCAGTGTGGAACATAGTGAAGGCACAATGTATGCATATATGTGCCTATTGTACCACTGTACAGGGTGCCATGTCCTCTGCAGGCCACTGCAGTCACACCATGCCTACTATCTGTCCTCAATGTGCATGTTACTAGCAACATAGTGGGATATTCTAGGCAAGGTTGTATGTGCATGGCACATAGGTGCGGGACATATACCGGGTACTAGTAGGGCTGCATACTTAGTTCACCAGCCCTGTTGCCAGATGTATGGGTATGGCTTGCCAACACAGTGCCGTGGCTGACTGACAGCTGTACTCCTCGTGAGGTGGCCAATGTGTGATAAGATGGATACTATATAGGAAAATAACAAAACCCGCCCCCAAACATGTCCAGTGGTAAGGCAATCCAAGCCACCTCTACACAGGCTTGACAGACAAGCACACACTTGTCATGACCTGTATACAAACCCCTACCGTATCACACTGCAGCAACATGCATTTAGGGCACAAGCTACAGCAAATACTACAAAGCACTGTACTTGTCTCATGCAGGCAGACACACACTTGGCATAGCTGGGATTAGAACACCGACCTAACTAATTTACTAGACTAAAGCATTACGCAGTTACAGATTGCACTACTGAGATTACTAGGACACAGCACTCCCAGAGGTGTATTTGTAGATGGGTGACATCATCGGCCTTGCCAATGGTGGGTATAAGAAATGTATGGAGTGTGAGCGGTATAAAAGCATTACTCAGTCCTCAGGCAAATGGGGACATGCACACGCATGGCAAGTGTGGGACTAGAACACCGACCTAACTACTTTATTACACTACAGCATTATGCAGTTACAGAACGCGGTACTGAGATTATTGGGACACAGCACTCCCAGAGGTGTATTTGTAGATGGGTGACATCATCTGCCTTGATAATGGTGGGTATAATAAATGTATGGAGTGTGAGCAGTATAAAAACATTACTCAGTGCTCAGGCAAATGGACACACACACACACACACACACACACACACACACATATGCATGGCAAGTGTGGAACTAGAACACCGACCTAACTACTTTATTACACTATAGCGTTACGCAGTTACAGAACGTGCTACCGAGATTACTAGGACACAGCACTCCCAGAGGTGTATTTGTAGATGGGTGACATCATTGGCCTTGCTAACAGTGGGTATAAGAAATGTATGGAGTGTGGGCAGTCTAAAAGCAATTTAGAGTTCACCGGCAAACGGGGACAGATATACACACACATGCCAGTGTCGGGTACGGAACACCTGCCTATTTACAATTACTATTACAATACTACATACATACAAATTGTGCCACACAGACTACACATGTCAAGGCTGTCATTATGACCATGTGGGAATGCGGACATCAACAGGGATACTGGCAGTTAAGATGTACATACCTGTGTGTTTAAAGTATAAATCCATCCTGACCTGGATTATGCCCATCTGTGGAATGGACAACTACTATCACTATACAGGGTTACAATGGCCATGCCCATACACAGAGGCACATAACTGACACAAGGTGTCACTGGGCATGTTCACACACTTAGTAGCACAGGGCTGTTCGGAATGCACTATGTGTCCATCTACACAAGGGTATACTGGGCATGTTCATACACTTAGTAGCACGGGGGGCATGCTTGCACACTTAGTAGCACAGGGCTGGTCGGAATGCACTTCTATGTGTCCATCTACACAAGGATATACTGGGCATGCTCATACTCCTAGTAGCACAGAGCTGACTGGGATGCACTCTGATGCTAAACACAGAGGGCCACAGTGGCCATGCTATTACAGGTAGACGTAAAGAACACATTGTAATGGGCTCTGGTGTTAGTAGTTGTCATTGTTAGCGAGAACGCTGCTCTACATATATTTGACACCAGTCTTTTACACATCAGCTGTCATTCTGGGATGACATGGCTGACAGTAGGCAGGCCTTTGTCACATATCACATGCATCCATGATACAAGGGAGTATGAATATTACCCAAGCCGCATCTGCCCACACAGTTCTATTCCAAGGCAAATGTCCTAAACACAGGTTAACTCCCATGCACCTACAGGACAACTGCATTGTTTTCTTATTCTAACCAGTGCTAGATGTGTAGCATCCATATTCACAGCTGGCTACTGTAGATCCAACAATGGGGAGTACTGACATCTGTGCAGTGAGGAACACCTGGCTGATGTCTCTGTAGTGCACAATAGCACTACCACCATATACGTCAGAACCTAGCACTACAACCATATACCTCAGAACCAGACATGTGGGCCGCAAGACAGGTACAGACCACTCCAGGTGGTGTACCCACATACATAAAGGCCAATCACATGTACTGACCGGTCCCCCCATAAAAAGCATCACAGATGAGCCATGTGCAGGACACAGTGTCACATGCTGCATTCTAGGATGTAAATTGCAGACACCACCATGCCCTTGGATCACCAACACGCAACCATACATGTTGTATGACAGAAGAGTACACCACCATGTGACCCTTGACCTGTGTTCTGTACTAAGCTCTACATCAACTGTAGACAGTGCACATGTACTGACACAGTTGCATCATGTTATGCAATGCAGTGATACCACTGTCTGTGACCAGGTCAGCTGTACACATACCAAGGGTCCTCGGTACTTTCCACCATTAGCAGATGTCTGTTGCTTTACACCAGTACATACCCTCATGTATGTTTGTGACATGCATGTACCTGCCCTGGGTATGTACATGCCACACACACAAAATACCTGTAAATAGCATAGCTGTTGTAGTCCTTTGTGCAAACAGGTGGCTATAGCCATTACACACATGCACATGGAATGTAGGTCCATGGCTGCTGAATGATAACAGTGTATAAGGTATGATATCAGTGTTGACAGAGGTAACATTCCCTCTGTACCGGTCGCCCATTACACCTATCATATCATACAACAGTCCATGTGTCATGTATGTCATTACATATATCCACCAATTGCAATGTCTACAAACATGACCAAATGTCAAGATTGTAGGAACTAAACATCTATACACATAGTCGTGTGCATTCAGATAACATGCGTGTGCAGTTGCTGATGTATGCAGGTGGAGTGTATCCTAGTACATCATGCAGCTGCAATGCAGCCTCAACATTGCCAACTGTATATGATGATATGCTGAATGTACAGAAAGATGTACCACAGGTATGGACAGATGTGTTGAAATAACTAAGTGGCGTGGCATCATTGCAGATGGATGTTTGCTGTGGACAGCTCACAGGTGTGTCACAAGTGGTCCTACAATACCCTGTGTAACCGGTAAGCAATGGTTTTGTTAATTGAAGGACATAACACACAACTTAGACAGCAGTCAGGGTGACAGCAAAGGTAAATCACTTCACACCTGTTAATAGATATGACGTCCCTAGTGCATATATCAGCACTGTTGGCACAGGAAGCGTCAGTGCAGTTTATAACACTGCAATACTGCTGTATGTCTGACATACATAACATGAGCTAGGCAGGTCTGAGATTCACAGTACTGGCATGTGTGGTTGCGTGTGTGTCCATATATGTCACGTATTGTGGTGAATACATCTCAATTGTTACTCACTCTCCTGTACACTAGTGTACACATTTGTACAGACTGCAATGTAGAAAGCAGGACATAGGCAGGGGCATGTATCTCAAACATGAGAGGTATCTGTATGTGCATGACATAGGTGTATTAATTACTGAATGCCACAGTGTGTGTATGTAGGGCTGACTGGTCCTTGGGGTGAGGATGTATGTTACCATACTGAACTGATAAGGCCCTTCCCACTATCCAGGCGATGCATTCAACTATCCGTGTTGATGTCCCCAATCTTAGGCTGTACTGACTACTTGCATATGTGTATTCTCTGTGGCGCATCATGTAGGTGCACAATACTGTAATGATGATTTGCACATAGGCAGGGGTCCTCATCCCACCAGTAGCAACTGTGTGCAAGTGCGTGTTACTGTGTCAGTGAAGCTGTGAGTGTGTGTGTGTGTGTGTGTGTGTGTGTGTGTGTGTGTGTGTGTGTGTGTGTGTGTGTGTGTGTGTGTTACAGTGTCACTGAATACATGTGTGTCAATACCTGAGTGTGTGGGTGCAGTTGTGTGTTGGCATCCTGTCATGGGAACATGTATTACTGATTCCCATTGAGGCATCACACTTCCCACTGGCGTCTACCCTTGAAATTAGCTAGACCACTCTCTTACCTCACCACTCCATGTAACTGTACCTGTGATGTCACCCTTTATGGATGTCACATCTGTTGCCACAGTAGCTTAATACACAGCTATCATGATCTTGGAATGGTAGACGTGTTTGTAATGTAGGACATTCTTACTGGTATGTGGCAGCTACATGGTGCATGCTAGTATACTCATACATACCTGTAAGTAGTCTACTTTGACATATGGGACACTTAACTGCAAACGCTGACATCCACCAGCATGTGCAATTAGACCTGAAGAAGGACAGTAGAACATAATGACCAACATGCATTTACTGTTGTTACACAAGACACATACTGTTAACAGTATTGTACACCTGTGCTACATGGTATATCTGCTGCCTGTCAACAGTCCTCAACATTTGTAAACTACACATATCATCCTAGTTTGTTCACCCAGTGCATCAGACCATATGAGCATGTCCCTGCACCAATGGTGTGGATGTCAGGGATGCAGCACAGGTGTCATCATATGCACAGGGTGTTAATGTTTGTCAGAGGCCTAGGCTGCACCATTGGATGACATCATGTGTGTGGGTTTGGGCCTTTGATCTAATTGGGCGTGTGTGGATGTTATGCATGTGTGTCTTGCGGTTCCCTACATATGTGTCTAGAGTGTGCATGTATGTCTGCACACACTTCTCCCATGTGTCTGGCCTACACAGGGGTATTATTGACAGCTGCAGACTGTACAGGCAAGGTTTTACAATTCACGGTGTCTGGCCACGGACATGTGACCTGTGCCTGCCAGGGGTTGCATGGGCACTACCAGACAGAGGTGCAGATCGGGTACTGTATGATGTCACTAGTCCACAGGAACCATGTCCCTGTTGGGACCATCCCAGGCCATGTGCATGTGGCCTGCTGTGTCATGGTGTCGACAGCACAGCAAAAGATGCACTGTTGCTGCTACCGCCACTATGGGAGCGGGCATGTGAGGTAGCTCGTACATGTAGACCTGACACAGGTGATGTAGCAGACCTACGTCCATATGCCCAAAGCCTCACTCCTACTAGATGTTCCAACACAGACAGCTCATGCTCGCAGATTGTCAGGCCATGGGCAAGGACTCCAACCATGTCACCAAACCGTCTATCCAAAGCATCACAATCTGCTGTTGAGAATTTACCATTGTCTGGATGCTGTTGTTTAAAGAATGGACAGCAGCCCTCTGTAGCATCTGATCTTCTCTGTTGCATCATTCAGCACATGCCTGTGCCTCCATTATAGCCTGAAACATGCGTCTGGTGACACCTGCTGCTGTGCTCTGTCATGCAGGAGAATGTTGGCCAGAGGTCCTCCTTCGAGCAGCACTGGCCACATGCCTGTGTGGGGCACCACCAGTCATTTGGCTGACACCATGGGGTGCAGGCACACCTTCCATAGCCCCCACACTTTCCTGTTCTAAGCTACGACGCATCAGCTGTCCTTCCTCTATGGCCACTGGTGATGGGATATGTGCAGGTATGGGATCTGTGTGCAAGGATGAGTGGATATAGATGGAATGGCAATCAATGGCACAGTTTCAACCCCTGACAACTCTGCCTGTGTCCCAATCATACATTCATCATCATTGCTAGAGTCTGTGGGGGCACTAACATCTGATGAACCGCAGGAGGGCAATGCACCTACATCACCTATGAGGGCAGACAAGAACTGTACATTACAATCTATATAATAGACACACACACACATGTGATATGACAGATGGCATGTGATACGGCAGATGGCATGCAGCGCAGGCAATAAAAGTGGTAGTTATCATACATCCCTAGGTTGCACACAACAGCATGCATGTGTCATAGTAGACAGCATGCAAATTACACAATCATAGTAGTGGTTAGCATACATCCCTGTGTTACACTATGTGGATGAGCACAGGTTAACAGTACACCTGCCTGATGTGTGGCATATGACCTTGATAATCACATGTAGTATGACATGCGATCTGCTGACGTGTGCAATGCCATGCATACATGTTTAACACAATGGTGTTCTGTCAAATATACAGTGGGGCAATGGTGTACCAATTCAGTGTTGTCTGTCCACCCTACAGATATACTGCAAATTTAGCTGATGTGCATGGCCATTGCAGGGAATCATGAGGCATCTCTAGTGCTATACAGTGTGAGTTACAGACAGGGTTCATAGCTATGACTGTGTTCAGATACAATACATATATACTGTGGAATGTGACCCACATCACTGAGGTGTATACACACTAAACTATGATGTGGAAGTTGTGACACAGGTCACTGATGGGTATACAGATGACACCCCTGCACATCTGCAACCATATTGCTGCAGCCTGGCAACTATGTCCAGACATGGTGAACACATCGGTACACCATATCCCACATGACATCTGTGTACCACACACTCACACACACACACACACACACACACACACACACACACACACACACACACACACACACACACACACACACACACACAAGGAGCTAGTATGGCATTTATGTCCATCACCAGCAATGGGAATGTACTGTATCTGTGGTCTGATGTGGATACTGTACAGGTGACTGCTGTCATGTTGCAACACCTTCAAGATGTTCAACACATCTTATGTGGTGGATTGATGTTACATCTACACAAGATGTTTACAGGCATGGAGGATGTCTAGTGTTCCACATCTACATTATGACCATTATACAAAGGCCATGGCTGAACCATGTGTAGCCATTGTACAACAGGGTGTACACACAAGCACAACACGTCTACTGTGTGTGTTGCTCCATGTCTCTGGCCATCCTCCATGGCATGTGTGTACATGTGTTGTCCAAATTATTGTGATGGGCATCTATTTCATGTCTGTGTTGTCCCATATGACATATATGCTCCACTGACAACAGGATTATGCCGATAAAGGGTGGTATGTGGGATATGTTTTCAGGTTAGGTAGGCAGTGTAGCAGCCAGACCAATAGATGTCATGGACATGTCAAGATAGCACATCACATTGTGTGACATTCATAGCAGGGCTATGATCCACATCAGAGAAACCTGTGTACTGGCCATACTCCAGCCCACTGTGTAGTACTGTTTGTATTCACCACATGTGTAGATCAGATCTGTTGTACATTCCTAAAGTAAACAGCACATCCATCATTGTATGCAGAGCTGTCAACACATCTGGCAATAAAGTTTGTGAGGATTCATGTCGGTGAGATGATTCACATAGTTTGCGAGTGTTGCACATGGATAGTCATTGTGATGCATTGCACGTCCGACCTATATATTGTGACAGGACCATACATTATGTGTACATGTTGTGAATGGCCACATGACAGATAGATTTGTGCATTATGGTTCCTGATAAATAATAACACTCTCACTTGCAATTGGCTGCTATCACAGCGGAATGCCAGAGGTACCTAATTAGGAGTAACACAGCACACATACACCAGTACATTAGACTATACTATGGTGTATGCACATGTGCATACACAGAGTAGCATACTGTAGTATGCGGCATGTGTGTATACATGCCTTGCATATGATGTTACATTGCATATTGTACAGTGACACATGCAGCTATATGGAATATAGTTGTTATAGATGCAGTACTGACTTACCAGGCAACTCCAGGATCAGTGGTTGAGAGACACCCACCTCCACAATATCGGCTAAGGCTTATGGATGTGGTTCTGCAGGTGTTCCCAGGTTGGCCAGTAGCTCCTCGGTACGTGTGAATGGGGGCTGGGTTGGTGGTCCACCACCTGTTGCACCTTGTTCCCTGTTGATTGCATTTGCACACTGTTTCACCCATCTAATGAGGTCTGTACAGTGTCTGCACACCTGCTGGTATGTGCGGTTGTGCTCACCCACATCATTAACCCTCCTGCAAAGTTCCATCCACAGGGCATCCCGCTGCTGTGCATCCTGTGGCACATGGCTGAACAGGATGTCGTGGTTGTCGAGTAGGTACGGGATGAGGGCCTCATCCTCCAAGCATGTAAAAGGGGGAAGCCTTGCATGTGGCATACCTGGAAGACATAATGATGGAGACAGGTCACAGTACCTCAGAGACATACAGAGGTACAGCTGAACATATATGGGTATTGCAATAATTCAGTTTAAATAGTTGTATTTGCAAACCTACATGACACTGACGTGTTTGTGTCACACACATGTGACACTCAATGTTGAGTGGATATTATCACCATATATGTGTGTGGGTGTGTCACCTGATTACATTGTTCATACTCCATGTGGTTGCTGTCTTAATGTGGGCATGTCTGCTTGCCTGTACTGGTGTTCCTACCTATCAGCACATGGCTGGATGTGTCCACATTAATGCAGTCAACCTTGATGCAGTGCATATGTCACATATAAGGACTTACACTGCCTTAACAGGCATGACCTGTGACCCTGCAGACATGCTCACATAAGGTTTTACATGTATGTGTTCTGCCATATACATCTACATGGCACTGTACAGCAATTCAACATCCTGCCATCTATCACCTGTGTTGCACATGTGATACACATGGGACACTGGCTAGCCAAATGGTATTTGCAGGGATGGATATCAACTATAGCATGTACAGTCAAAGTCAATTAGTGGGCTATATGCCAAGGGCCATGTATGCATCTAGAATGAAAGGTTACCTGGCAGTAACTGACAGGTGGGTCTGTCGGGCCAGGTGGAGCAGTGCCACATTACTGATCCACAGGGTTAATGATACATATACCATGCGTTACCATGCAGTCATCACACCATGTCTGAGAGGGGAGCAATGTGCAGCTTTGACAGACAGGAATGCATAGTATGATAGGACTATGTTAAGTGTATGGGACAAGGATCTGTTCAGTATGTGGTAGGTGGATGTCCATGAAGTATGGGTTCGAGATCAGGATGAGTATGTGTAGCATGTCCGACATCACTGGGTTGGACATGGATTTATTCAGGTATGCATCATGCTACATAGTGGAGATGGGGAATGGGAAGGCTAGTGTAGGCCATCTGCACATGGCCAATACCCCTTAAAGGAAATATGTGATCTGATATGGGTCACTTGAGTGTTCTGTATGGCTGGACAATGATCTCTATATTCATGAATGGCACCCTATCACTATTAGGGCTGCCACATATGACTGCCTGACAGGTGTGGTGATGTAGCTATCACAGGAAAGATAACTGCCCAGCTGCATCCCTCACACACAAGTGTCCATTACGTTGACTGCTGCCTAGGTGGTAGTTCATGGGTACAGGGTTATTAACATAGGGGTGACAATGCAAGTCAGCTATTGCTCCTAGGTCATAGTCATTCACATACTTCAATAGGCAGATGCCTTCTGTTTGTCTGTGAGGTATGGACTACTATGAGGGGGAATAGAATGCATTAACCCTGACATACTGTAGCTGCCAGTGGTGTGATGATCACTTATTATTCAGACACCTTCTGTAGTGTTGGTTCTGCCAGCAGTCATGTTGCAAAACACTCCTGTGGCATAGGAATGTACATCTAGTATACCGAGTGTAGGTGGTACACAGTATGGGTGATGATGTCCTATGACCTGGCAATGTTATGATATGCAGTGTGACATCAACCATACTGTCATCTACATCTGTACTGCTGACATCATTTAAGTGATCAAGGTTCATGGCCTTCCAGACCAGACTCAGCAGGTTAGTAGTGCAGTACTTCCCATTATCAGTGGTGTCTCCCCCTTTGTGGGTTGTGATATCTGTTGGTGTGCACCATTCAGTGTGTACACAACCTGACATGGAGCTATGTTTTACATGATGTGTATGTGGTGAGCATCTTGTTTTGCCATATGTGTATGATACAACCTGTGATGTGGGCAGGTCCCATGCAGACTGAGTGCAGCTTGTACCTGCATAGTTGTGAGTACAGGAGTCCTGTGGAGTACATGGATATATGCTTGTGTACCTGTTGGGAAGGGGGCCATGTGTTTATATTATCCAAGACCTTATCTGGATTGCTTATTCATGCTAAGCACTTGTTCAGGACTTGTAAACACTACATAAGCTAATAATTACTATAGCATTCAATCTACCAAATCACCTACAGGTAAGGGTGAACAGGTTTTATACATACCTTTCTCACTTGCGTAGAGTAATGTAGCTCTTGTAC
Source organism: Protopterus annectens (assembly GCF_019279795.1). Lineage (NCBI taxonomy): Eukaryota > Metazoa > Chordata > Ceratodontiformes > Protopteridae > Protopterus > Protopterus annectens. Next base: position 1,343,618,497 of record NC_056744.1, read on the forward strand.
TCACTTTCCTCACTTATCTAGGTGAATGTAGTTCTATATTCAGGCATATCCAAGAGTCAACTGCCAGTGTTCTCACCTGTCTATCTGATGAATCTGGACATCTTGATGCAATGTACACATTGCCTCATGTACACAGACAAGCCTCTCCACCTACCACCCAACACTACAACCTGTGAGAGATGCACTCATCTAGCCAAACTGGAGGTAAAGGTCTCTCGAACCAAGCCTGACCCTAACTGTCATGTGGAGAAGGTAAACAGTCACACAACACCACACTCATCACATAAGTCTCACTGAATCTACCCCACCATTAACTGGGAAAACTACTCATGTACCAACACATTAGCTCAACGGTTTCTGGAATTCATAAACACCAATGCCCTGACTCAACATATCCACACACCCACCAGGGGCAACAATATCCTAAACCTAGTCATTACCAACATGAGTGACTGGTGCTCCACATGTGAAGCCAACTCCTTATTGGTCTGATCAGACCATGTACTGAGCACCGCTGATATCCATATCCCACACCTATCCCTCCTTAAGGGAACCACAATATAATATGTCTACAAGGCCAACTACATGCTTCTTAACACAGATGTGGTGGACGTCATGACACCCACGCAGATGGACAGTACTGTTACAACTGCTGAATCCTACACAAATGCACTCTACAAGCACTTACAGGAGTGCATGGCTTGTGCTATGCCAAACAGAACCAGGATGCTATACTCATAATTAACTAAACCAATCTGGTGGTCCCCTGCCATAAACATATTGTACTACAGGAGGAAGACACTGTTGCAAATGAGAGTACAATACCATGAGTGGAGGAGATCTTTGGCCAACCTCAGTAAGAAGGTGAGATCCCTTATAAGATCCTCCAAAGCCAGCTATGGAAACCATAACGTGACTAATACCAACAACAACCACAAAGCATTCTATAGCTATGTCACATATCTCAATGTCAACAACCAGATCTGCTCTGAGTTACAGCACAAAGGCGCGAACATTACAGAAACAATTGATATTGGCAACATCCTGGCAGATTCCCTCAAAGCTGCACACTCTAAAGGCAATATCACAGCATCTATGGGACCGGACAACATCCAAGGCTGCGTTTTACATGAACTTTGGATCGTGCTGTCTCCCCACCTCGCACCATGTTCAATAATAGCCTCACATCAGTCATAGTGCCCGTGAATGGTGCACAGCAACAGTTATCCCACTCCACAAAGGTGGCCATAATGCACCATGGGATCTATTTCCCTATAGGCCTGAAGAGCCTGGTCTGCAAGGCTATGGTGTACATCATGGATTACTGTCACAGAGACATTGGGTACCTCCCAACCTTTGACCCTCCCTGTTTGGCATTGTTAAGGCAGGACCATGCCTCCTAAACCTGGTGGACTTATTAGAGACAGTTACCAAGGCATTAGATGAGTGTAAGGAGGTCCACACAGTCTACCTAGATCTCTCATAGGCTTTTAACATCATTCCTCCTTCTGGTATTATCAACATACCCATCTGCCTGAACGTTAACGCTTACGTCATGTGATGGTTTGCAAAGTGGCTCATGGACAGAACCCACACAGTGGGAGTTGCATACCCTAGGTCTGACTGTATACCAGTTACAACTGGCATCCCCCAGGGCTCAGTCCTAGGACCCCTCATGTTCGGTATATACTTCTCTGATGTACAGACAAGCACAGGAGGGCTTTGGCTGAAAAGGTTTGCAAATGACTGAAAACTAGGGGACATAATTGTTTCCCCAGCTGTTACAGACACCCTCTGGAAGGGTCGCACTGAGATGGATACCTGGTGTTAATATCATGGCATCAAGCTGAATGCCTAAAAGTGCATAAGCAACCCTTTGGATATAACTAATTACCCATGGACTACCACATAGGTGCTAGTCCCCTACATACAGAAAAGGTAATATGGGATCCGGAAACACCAGTAGATAGCAATCTCTCCTTCGATACCCATAATGACAAGGTGGTTAGAATATCCTTCTACATGGCCCCCCTAATCGCTAATGGGTTCAAATCCAGATCAGGGGGCAATTGTGACTCTACACATGTCATATTAGACCCATTAAAGGATACAACACCCCATTTAGGATATACCTTACAAGACAACTGCAACAGCTTGGAAGACCACACCAGTACCACACCAAGAGGATTACTGACCTCAAACAGATGACCTATGCAGCCCAACCTATGAAACTCCAGCTGTACTCAGTTGCATACCTCATACTCACAGGTGATCTCTGCTTGACATACAAGGCCCATGTCCAACCCTTTATTGCTGGAGATGCTCCACCTAAACAGAAGCCCCTGAAAGCCACATGCTCTAGGGATATACACCTAATCACAACGATGAGTAGGATGTGCTGGATGGATAGATTCCTGACACAGACACTCCCTATGCTTTGGAACGTGATTTCAATGTACATCAGGCAGGACCCTCTCAAGCACTCTTCAAGGGAAACCTTGACGTGTGGATGAGAGACAGACATGTACCCAGGGATCACTGCATTGGCTCTGCTGGACAGAGGCACAGGGAACTATTGGCTCTGCTGTTCAGAGGCACAGGAACCAACCTATGGGGTGGCGAAGACAACACGCCAGCTAGGCTTACAGATACCCTTAGTAAGACAGCCTAGTACCTACCTTTGCACATATTACATGTCTTATGTGAATGGATAGTTAAATAGCTCTTCCATTTTACAGTGCTATCCTGCTGAAAAACTGTCGGCTCACTAAAAGACATATGTATCCTGTTATTGTGTATTGTAAATGCCAATTGACATAACTGTTTGCCTACCATTACAGTAATGCTATGTAGCTTGTAATACATATCTGCCTACAATACTGTACATTACATAGTTATTGGCACAATATCCCACAATGCAAAACATACTTGCACAGTGGCCCAACCTTCCACATATTATTCTCTGTATTACACCCATACATATGGCTACAGTTACAATATATTAACACTTGTCAGATGATGGAATGAGTGAAAAACAAGACTGCAAACCAAAAATATTCACTCGTGGAGCCCAAATAAGGGTATGAGTACAGCAGTAACAAAGTAGTAGTGGTGGATAATTATCCTTAGATGAAAGTAGTCAATAATCTCCACAGGAATCACAGAAACCACAAGAATAATTCCAAAGTTTAATAACGCTTTCCTCCAAGTACGTTTTCGAATATCTTCATCAGATAACACACAACTTGAGTAAAAGGATATCCTGTTTTTATACATATTTAATTAATTAGTTAATGGAATAATAATTTAATTGATTAATTTGGATAAAACCTTATTTAAAACATTTTTTAAAAACTTTGACAAATGTAAAATGTTAAAAAAATCATACTCCTGTCTTGAATGGTGTAAAGACTATTAATTTAGTAAAAGTATGTCCTTAAATCTTTGTAAAACTCATATTAAATATAAAACATAGAAAAAATGTTAAAAATGTTGAAAAGGATGTATAAAAGACCAGAAAATAATACCATATCACCATCTAGTGGACAACTAAAAAATCACAACTTGGCTGCTCTTAATTTTAGAACTGGAACAATTGAAACCATATCATTAAGTCCTGGTTCCCTAGTGGCATCCAACACTATTTGCCAGTACAATTCCCTATATTCCAGTTTAGTCTCCCACATGCCACCCCTGATTTCTTTAGGTATAATCTCCAGAACAAAAAAATGAAAAATAGGATTTTTACATACATTTGAATGCCTGAATAAAGCATTATTAATATTTCCTTTTTTCATTTCGTAATAGTGTTCATAAATTCTGGACTTTAATTTCCTTTCTGTTTTCCCTATGTAAAAGGATGAACAGGAGTGGCATGTGGCAATGTAAACTACACCGTGGGTTTACAATTGGCAAATCCAGAACAAGTAATGGTTTTATTTCTATCTGCAATTGTAATGGTGGAACCTGTTTTTATATATTGACATTGAGAACAGTTACCACACTTAAATGTACCTTTTCTATTTGAAATAGTTCTCCCTGTGAATTGGCCACCAAACTCAAACAAATTTTTAAATTTGTATCTCTCCTATATATGAATTGTAATGGCTGCTTCTTAAACATTTCTAAGTCAGTAATTTCCTTGAATCTATCCCATTCCTTTTGAATAACTTTTTTGAGATTTGATGAATCTCCAGTGTAATCCATTATGTAAGCTTTAGAAATTGTTATTGATGGTCGCTGTATCTGTTGGACCTGACTGAATATGTTTAATAGTGCTGTTATGCTCATTGTTGGTGGTCCCTACATCAGTGGTACCTGATTGAGTAGGAGCAGTAATGTTGAATTGTTCATCCTGTCCTAAAATGGGAGCAAATTTCGTATCCCTACCCTGCAAAACAACTTGGTAAATCTCGTCACACAGGGAGGTGGATAACCTCTCTGAATAAACATCTCCAGAATATATTTACCATCTTCCAAAAGTCTGTGTCCTCGAGGTCATCCTACTGGACCTGATCAATTGACCCTTTAAAATATCTCTTTTTTGTCCAAAGGGGTGACCACTCGAAAAGTGAAGATAGGAATTTGAGAAAGTGGATTTCCTATGTATTCTTGAGGTAAAATGATCATCACACTTCCTTAACAGGACGTCTAAATAAATACATTCCTCATAACTGATACTATAGGTGAAATCCAAGAAGGTGGTAGTGTTTTTTATATATTCCAAAAACTCAAAAAATCTTTCAATGGTATCGGTCCAAAAAATAACTATATCATCAAGGAACCGTTTATAAAGAACCCAACAGTTTTTGAATTCACTTTCATTGATGAATTGAGTCTCCCACCATGTGAGAACTATATTGGCATAGGTCGGCGAACATTTTGCCCCCATAGCTACCCCCTTTTCTTGCTTATAAAATTCTCCTTGAAAGAACATGAAATTGTTCTTGAGAACTGTTTCCATCAAAACAAGACAAGTCCTAAAATCATCATCAGAAAGGCAACCGTATTGTGCCATACTGTCTTCCAACCACAATAATCCTGTATCATGGGGGATAGATCCAAAAAGGTCTACAATGTCCAGAGTTATAAAATGATGTCCTTTGAAAATAAGTTGGACTTGACCTGTCTTAAAAAGTCCCATGAGTCTCTAAGAACTGTTTTACCTTGGTTGGATAATTCTTTCAATTTCACATCCACAAATTTAGCTAATGGTGTTGTGATGGAGCCTTCTGATGAAACAATAAGCCTCAAAGGGGGTCGTGGTGATCTTTGTGTACTTTTGGGATTCCAAAACAGAGGAACCCTTGGATTTTGTGTATGTAAATAGTTGTACATATCCAAAGTGATGGTACCTTCTAAAAGTAGGTCATTCAGTAATACATTGATTTTGATTTGGAAATGTTTATTTCATTAATGGAAGCCGAATAATTGTAGGTGTTCTCAAGGCTGTCTTTCATTTTAGCTTCATATTGTATAGCATCCATTAGGACTGCACCACCCCCTTTGTCTGGTTGCATTATTCTAATTGTTTTGTTCCCTTGAAAAATTCCAATAGTTCAAGTTCTTTTTTGGAAAGATTGGAGGAAACATAATGTGAACTGACTATATTCCTTATTTCTTTTTCCAGGAAACGTTCCAAATTCCTTAATTGGGGATGGAGGGGTGGATTAAAAACACTCTTTTTCTTTAAATGGGCATCTGTGTTGCTTTTGTGGGTAGGGTCATGGTGTTGGTTATGATCACCGAAAATAAGACCCAAATTTTGTTTTCTTAAAAATAATTTTAAATCCACTATAGCCCTAGAAACATTTGTCTTTCTCAAAGGAATGAATTTAAAACCTCTGACAAATAAATCAAAAAATTCCATGGTAATGTTCAAACGACTATAGTTGAAAATCTTGTATTGTTGGAATTCATGTATTTTCCCATTTTGTACAATAATATTGGAGTTAGAATGATTAGAATGTTCAGCCATGTTTATCTCCTGTAGTTGTTCTTGGGAGGGTAATGATGGTAATACACTGGAGTACGATTCCGTAACCTGTCTGACCTGCGGGGGGGGGGGGGGGGTACAAAATCTAAAGGGATTTCATCCTGATTTTCTACTGTGCTATTCTGATTGTAATTCAAATCAATGTTAGTATCCACATCATTGTGGTTAACACCAGATTCACTTCTATAAGAATTGAAGGGCCTAGGTTTGGGGTATGCATTTCCTAACCTATAGGCCTTGAGATCTCTCTCCATTTAGAGGCCTTCCTTTTCATGTTTTTATACACTCATTTTCTATACTTGAAAAATATTATTGTACAATGACCTTTCAGCTTGAACATTGTAGAGTAAATCACCAGTAATATGGGAATTAACATGGTTAATCTTACTCAAGAGATGTTCCCTAACTCTGTCATTCTCCACAATAATGGCTTTGGCTATTTCAATTCCACAATTGTCAAATATGTGTATTAATTCTTTGTGAAAGTCAGAGTTTTCTTCAACCCTATTCGGGTACTTGCACACACAAGCCCTTGGGAACAATGTTTTTGTTAATGCATTCCTGTAAATAGGTTGAATCACAGCCTAATCTCTCATATTTGTCAATGTAAAATATAACATGTCAAGTTTTTCTCTATAAGTATTAGTATGCATAGGTATATCATTTGTATCACTGTTAGATGAATACAATTGAAATTTTCGGTCAAGAAACCCTTTTAAATCAAAGTTCGTATCAACATTTAAAAAGTCACCTTGTTTTGCGTGTTGAGCGCAATTCACGAAAGTCTCTTTGATCCTTTGCAGAAAAAGGTTGTCCGTTGGTATTGGCAAGCGGTTCAGAACCCCCTGACCGTAAAAGTAAAGGAAATTCGTCAAAATCATGAATGTTAGGTATCTCGGACCTAACCGTTCCTTCCACATTCAAAACATTAGCAGCACCAGGAAGTAGTTGTGAACCGTGTGCACATTGGCGAACCTCGGTAGCGGTTTGCTTAGAATTCCCCAAAGCATTGAAGCGGTTGTTAGCAAAGGACACTATGGAAGTACAAACCGGAGTCAAAAGCTCAATGAGCTGCGATAGTTGTCCAATAACTTTCCGTAATTCCCCTTTCTCAGAAAGGGAAGATTCATTGCTGTTCTCTGTTTAGTTTTTTAAAAAAATGTTTTTTAAATAAGGTTTTATCCAAATTAATCAATTAAATTATTATTCCATTAACTAATTAATTAAATATGTATAAAAACAGGATATCCTTTTACTCAAGTTGTGTGTTATCTGATGAAGATATTCGAAACGCATTTGGAGGAAAGCGTTATTAAACTTTGGAATTATTCTTGTGGTTTCTGTGATTCCTGTGGAGATTATTGACTACTTTCATCTAAGGATAATTATCCACCACTACTACTTTGTTACTGCTGTACTCATACCCTTATTTGGGCTCACAGTGAATATTTTTGGTTTGCAGTCTTGTTTTCACTCATTCCATCATCTGACAAGTGTTTTAGTAACGCTTTGATGGCGGAGGCTCCAGGGCAGAGAACAATGAATCTTCCTTTCTGAGAAAGGGGAATTACGGAAAGTTATTGGACAACTATCGCAGCTCATTGAGCTTTTGACTCCGGTTTGTACTTCCATAGTGTCCTTTGCTAACAACCGCTTCAATGCTTTGGGGAATTCTAAGCAAACCGCTACCGAGGTTCGCCAATGTGCACACGGTTCACAACTACTTCCTGGTGCTGCTAATGTTTTGAATGTGGAAGGAACGGTTAGGTCCGAGATACCTAACATTCATGATTTTGACGAATTTCCTTTACTTTTACGGTCAGGGGTTTCTGAACCGCTTGCCAATACCAACGGACAACCTTTTTCTGCAAAGGATCAAAGAGACTTTCGTGAATTGCGTTCAACACGCAAACAAGGTGACTTTTTAAATGTTGATACGAACTTTGATTTAAAAGGGTTTCTTGACCGAAAATTTCAATTGTATTCATCTAACAGTGATACAAATGATATACCTATGCATACTAATACTTATAGAGAAAAACTTGACATGTTATATTTTTACATTGACAAATATGAGAGATTAGGCTGTGATTCAACCTATTTACAGGAATGCATTAACAAAACATTGTTCCCAAGGGCTTCATGTGTGCAAGTACCCGAATAGGGTTGAAGAAAACTCTGACTTTCACAAAGAATTAATACACATATTTGACAATTGTGGAATTGAAATAGCCAAAGCCATTATTGTGGAGAATGACAGAGTTAGGGAACATCTCTTGAGTAAGATTAACCATGTTAATTCCCATATTACTGGTGATTTACTCTACAATGTTCAAGCTGAAAGGTCATTGTACAATAATATTTTTTCAAGTATAGAAAATGAGTGTATAAAAAATATGAAAAGGAAGGCCTCTAAAATGGAGAGAGATCTCAAGGCCTATAGGTTAGGAAATGCATACCCCAAACCTAGGCCCTTCAATTCTTATAGAAGTGAATCTGGTGTTAACCACAATGATGTGGATACTAACATTGATTTGAATTACAATCAGAATAGCACAGTAGAAAATCAGAATGAAATCCCTTTAGATTTTGTACCCCCCCCCCCCCCCCGCAGGTCAGACAGGTTACGGAATCGTACTCCAGTGTATTACCATCATTACCCTCCCAAGAACAACTACAGGAGATAAACATGGCTGAACATTCTAATCATTCTAACTCCAATATTATTGTACAAAATGGGAAAATACATGAATTCCAACAATACAAGATTTTCAACTATAGTCGTTTGAACATTACCATGGAATTTTTGATTTATTTGTCAGAGGTTTTAAATTCATTCCTTTGAGAAAGACAAATGTTTCTAGGGCTATAGTGGATTTAAAATTATTTTAAGAAAACAAAATTTGGGTCTTATTTTCGGTGATCATAACCAACACCATGACCCTACCCACAAAAGCAACACAGATGCCCATTTAAAGAAAAGAGTGTTTTAATCCACCCTCCATCCCCAATTAAGGAATTTGGAACGTTTCCTGGAAAAGAAATAAGGAATATAGTCAGTTCACATTATGTTTCCTCCAATCTTTCCAAAAAGAACTTGAACTATTGGAATTTTCAAGGGAACAAAACAATTAGAATAATGCAACCAGACAAAGGGGGTGGTGCAGTCCTAATGGATGCTATACAATATGAAGCTAAAATGAAAGACAGCCTTGAGAACACCTACAATTATTCGAAAGCTTCCATTAATGAAATAAACATTTCCAAATCAAAATCAATGTATTACTGAATGACCTACTTTTAGAAGGTACCATCACTTTGTGTATGTACAACTATTTACATACACCAAATCCACGGGTTCCCTCTGCTTTTGGCATCCCAAAAGTACACAAAGATCACCACGACCCCCCTTTGAGGCTTATTGTTTCATCAGAAGGCTCCATCACAACACCATTAGCTAAATTTGTGGATGTGAAATTGAAAGAATTATCCAACCAAGGTAAAACAGTTCTTAGAGACTCATGGGACTTTTTAAGACAGGTCAAGTCCAACTTATTTTCAAAGGACATCATTTTATAACTCTGGACATTGTAGACCTTTTGGATCTATCCCCATGATACAGGATTATTGTGGTTGGAAGACAGTATGGCACAATACGGTTGCCTTTCTGATGATGATTTTAGGACTTGTCTTGTTTTGATGGAAACAGTTCTCAAGAACAATTTCATGTTCTTTCAAGGAGAATTTTATAAGCAAGAAAAGGGGTAGCTATGGGGCAAAATGTTCACGACCTATGCCAATATAGTTCTCACATGGTGGGAGACTCAATTCATCAATGAAAGTGAATTCAAAAACTGTTGGGTTCTTTATAAACGGTTCCTTGATGATATAGTTATTTTTTGGACCGATACCATTGAAAGATTTTTTGAGTTTTTGGAATATATAAAAAACACTACCACCTTCTTGGATTTCACCTATAGTATCAGTTATGAGGAATGTATTTATTTAGACGTCCTGTTAAGGAAGTGTGATGATCATTTTACCTCAAGAATACATAGGAAATCCACTTTCTCAAATTCCTATCTTCACTTTTCGAGTGGTCACCCCTTTGGACAAAAAAGAGATATTTTAAAGGGTCAATTGATCAGGTCCAGTAGGATGACCTCGGAGGACACAGACTTTTTGGAAGATGGTAAATATATTCTGGAGATGTTTATTCAGAGAGGTTATCCACCTCCCCTGTGTGACGAGATTTACCAAGTTGTTTTGCAGGGTAGGGATACGAAATTTGCTCCCATTTTAGGACAGGATGAACAATTCAACATTACTGCTCCTACTCAATCAGGTACCACTGATGTAGGGACCACCAACAATGAGCATAACAGCACTATTAAACATATTCAGTCAGGTCCAACAGATACAGCGACCATCAATAACAATTTCTCTAAAGCTTACATAATGGATTACACTGGAGATTCATCAAATCTCAAAAAAGTTATTCAAAAGGAATGGGATAGATTCAAGGAAATTACTGACTTAGAAATGTTTAAGAAGCAGCCATTACAATTCATATATAGGAGAGATACAAATTTAAAAAATTTGTTTGAGTTTGGTGGCCAATTCACAGGGAGAACTATTTCAAATAGAAAAGGTACATTTAAGTGTGGTAACTGTTCTCAATGTCAATATATAAAAACAATTGCAGATAGAAATAAAACCATTACTTGTTCTGGATTTGCCAATTGTAATACCCACGGTGTAGTTTACATTGCCACATGCCACTCCTGTTCATCCTTTTACATAGGGAAAACAGAAAGGAAATTAAAGTCCAGAATTTATGAACACTATTACGAAATGAAAAAAGGAAATATCAATAATGCTTTATTCAGGCATTCAAATGTATGTAAAAATCCTATTTTTCATTTTTTTGTTCTGGAGATTATACCTAAAGAAATCAGGGGTGGCATGTGGGAGACTAAACTGGAATATAGGAATTGTACTGGCAAATAGTGTTGGATGCCACTAGGGAACCAGGACTTAATGATATGGTTTCAATTGTTCCAGTTCTAAAATTAAGAGCAGCCAAGTTGTGATTTTTAGTTGTCCACTAGATGGTGCTATGGTATTATTTTCTGGTCTTTTATACATCCTTTTCAACATTTTTAACATTTTTTCTATGTTTTATATTTAATATGAGTTTTACAAAGATTTAAGGACATACTTTTACTAAATTAATAGTCTTTACACCATTCAAGACAGGAGTATGAATTTTTTAACATTTTACATTTGTCAAAGTTTTTTAAAAAAATGTTTTTTAAATAAGGTTTTATCCAAATTAATCAATTAAATTATTATTCCATTAACTAATTAATTAAATATGTATAAAAACAGGATATCCTTTTACTCAAGTTGTGTGTTATCTGATGAAGATATTCGAAAACGTACTTGGAGGAAAGCGTTATTAAACTTTGGAATTATTCTTGTGGTTTCTGTGATTCCTGTGGAGATTATTGACTACTTTCATCTAAGGATAATTATCCACCACTACTACTTTGTTACTGCTGTACTCATACCCTTATTTGGGCTCCATGAGTGAATATTTTTGGTTTGCAGTCTTGTTTTTCACTCATTCCATCATCTGACAAGTGTTAATATATTGTAACTGTAGCCATATGTATGGGTGTAATACAGAGAATAATATGTGGAAGGTTGGGCCACTGTGCAAGTATGTTTTGCATTGTGGGATATTGTGCCAATAACTATGTAATGTACAGTATTGTAGGCAGATATGTATTACAAGCTACATAGCATTACTGTAATGGTAGGCAAACAGTTATGTCAATTGGCATTTACAATACACAATAACAGGATACATATGTCTTTTAGTGAGCCGACAGTTTTTCAGCAGGATAGCACTGTAAAATGGAAGAGCTATTTAACTATCCATTCACATAAGACATGTAATATGTGCAAAGGTAGGTACTAGGCTGTCTTACTAAGGGTATCTGTAAGCCTAGCTGGCGTGTGTTGTCTTTCGCCACCCCCATAGGTTGGTTCCCTGTGCCTCTGAACAGCAGAGCCAATAGTTCCCTGTGCCTCTGTCCAGCAGAGCCAATGCAGTGATCCCTGGGGTACATGTCTGTCTCTCATCCACACGTCAAGGTTTCCCTTGAAGAGTGCTTGAGAGGGGTCCTGCCTGATGTACATTGAAATCACGTTCCAAAGCATAGGGAGTGTCTGTGTCAGGAATCTATCCATCCAGCACATCCTACTCATCGTTGTGATTAGGTGTATATCCCTAGAGCATGTGGCTTTCAGGGGCTTCTGTTTAGGTGGAGCATCTCCAGCAATAAAGGGTTGGACATGGGCCTTGTATGTCAAGCAGAGATCACCTGTGAGTATGAGGTATGCAACTGAGTACAGCTGGAGTTTCATAGGTTGGGCTGCATAGGTCATCTGTTTGAGGTCAGTAATCCTCTTGGTGTGGTACTGGTGTGGTCTTCCAAGCTGTTGCAGTTGTCTTGTAAGGTATATCCTAAATGGGGTGTTGTATCCTTTAATGGGTCTAATATGACATGTGTAGAGTCACAATTGCCCCCTGATCTGGATTTGAACCCATTAGCGATTAGGGGCCATGTAGAAGGATATTCTAACCACCTTGTCATTATGGGTATCGAAGGAGAGATTGCTATCTACTGGTGTTTCCGGATCCCATATTACCTTTTCTGTATGTAGGGGACTAGCACCTATGTGGTAGTCCATGGGTAATTAGTTATATCCAAAGGGTTGCTTATGCACTTTTAGGCATTCAGCTTGATGCCATGATATTAACACCAGGTATCCATCTCAGTGCGACCCTTCCAGAGGGTGTCTGTAACAGCTGGGGAAACAATTATGTCCCCTAGTTTTCAGTCGTTTGCAAACCTTTTCAGCCAAAGCCCTCCTGTGCTTGTCTGTACATCAGAGAAGTATATACCGAACATGAGGGGTCCTAGGACTGAGCCCTGGGGGATGCCAGTTGTAACTGGTATACAGTCAGACCTAGGGTATGCAACTCCCACTGTGTGGGTTCTGTCCATGAGCCACTTTGCAAACCATCACATGACGTAAGCGTTAACGTTCAGGCAGATGGGTATGTTGATAATACCAGAAGGAGGAATGATGTTAAAAGCCTATGAGAGATCTAGGTAGACTGTGTGGACCTCCTTACACTCATCTAATGCCTTGGTAACTGTCTCTAATAAGTCCACCAGGTTTAGGAGGCATGGTCCTGCCTTAACAATGCCAAACAGGGAGGGGTCAAAGGTTGGGAGGTACCCAATGTCTCTGTGACAGTAATCCATGATGTACACCATAGCCTTGCAGACCAGGCTCTTCAGGCCTATAGGGAAATAGATCCCATGGTGCATTATGGCTCCACCTTTGTGGAGTGGGATAACTGTTGCTGTGCACCATTCACGGGGCACTATGACTGATGTGAGGCTATTATTGAACATGGTGCGTAGGTGGGGAGACAGCACGATCCAAAGTTCATGTAAAACGCAGCCTTGGATGTTGTCCGGTCCCATAGATGCTGTGATATTGCCTTTAGAGTGTGCAGCTTTGAGGGGAATCTGCCAGGATGTTGCCAATATCAATTGTTTCTGTAATGTTCGCGCCTTTGTGCTGTAACTCAGAGCAGATCTGGTTGTTGACATTGAGATATGTGACATAGCTATAGAATGCTTTGTGGTTGTTGTTGGTATTAGTCACGTTATGGTTTCCATAGCTGGCTTTGGAGGATCTTATAAGGGGATCTCACCTTCTTACTGAGGTTGGCCAAAGATCTCCTCCACTCATGGTATTGTACTCTCATTTGCAACAGTGTCTTCCTCCTGTAGTACAATATGTTTATGGCAGGGGACCACCAGATTGGTTTAGTTAATTATGAGTATAGCATCCTGGTTCTGTTTGGCATAGCACAAGCCATGCACTCCTGTAAGTGCTTATAGAGTGCATTTGTGTAGGATTCAGCAGTTGTAACAGTACTGTCCATCTGCGTGGGTGTCATGACGTCCACCACATCTGTGTTAAGAAGCATGTAGTTGGCCTTGTAGACATATTATATTGTGGTTCCCTTAAGGAGGGATAGGTGTGGGATATGGATATCAGCGGTGCTCAGTACATGGTCTGATCAGACCAATAAGGAGTTGGCTTCACATGTGGAGCACCAGTCACTCATGTTGGTAATGACTAGGTTTAGGATATTGTTGCCCCTGGTGGGTGTGTGGATATGTTGAGTCAGGGCATTGGTGTTTATGAATTCCAGAAACCGTTGAGCTAATGTGTTGGTACATGAGTAGTTTTCCCAGTTAATGGTGGGGTAGATTCAGTGAGACTTATGTGATGAGTGTGGTGTTGTGTGACTGTTTACCTTCTCCACATGACAGTTAGGGTCAGGCTTGGTTCGAAAGACCTTTGCCTCCAGTTTGGCTAGATGAGTGCATCTCTCACAGGTTGTAGTGTTGGGTGGTAGGTGGAGAGGCTTGTCTGTGTACATGAGGCAATGTGTACATTGCATCAAGATGTCCAGATTCATCAGATAGACAGGTGAGAACACTGGCAGTTGACTCTTGGATATGCCTGAATATAGAACTACATTTACCTAGATAAGTGAGGAAAGTGAGTACAAGAGCTACATTACTCTACGCAAGTGAGAAAGGTATGTATAAAACCTGTTCACCCTTACCTGTAGGTGATTTGGTAGATTGAATGCTATAGTAATTATTAGCTTATGTAGTGTTTACAAGTCCTGAACAAGTGCTTAGCATGAATAAGCAATCCAGATAAGGTCTTGGATAATATAAACACATGGCCCCCTTCCCCCAACAGGTACACAAGCATATATCCATGTACTCCACAGGACTCCTGTACTCACAACTATGCAGGTACAAGCTGCACTCAGTCTGCATGGGACCTGCCCACATCACAGGTTGTATCATACACATATGGCAAAACAAGATGCTCACCACATACACATCATGTAAAACATAGCTCCATGTCAGGTTGTGTACACACTGAATGGTGCACACCAACAGATATCACAACCCACAAAGGGGGAGACACCACTGATAATGGGAAGTACTGCACTACTAACCTGCTGAGTCTGGTCTGGAAGGCCATGAACCTTGATCACTTAAATGATGTCAGCAGTACAGATGTAGATGACAGTATGGTTGATGTCACACTGCATATCATAACATTGCCAGGTCATAGGACATCATCACCCATACTGTGTACCACCTACACTCGGTATACTAGATGTACATTCCTATGCCACAGGAGTGTTTTGCAACATGACTGCTGGCAGAACCAACACTACAGAAGGTGTCTGAATAATAAGTGATCATCACACCACTGGCAGCTACAGTATGTCAGGGTTAATGCATTCTATTCCCCCTCATAGTAGTCCATACCTCACAGACAAACAGAAGGCATCTGCCTATTGAAGTATGTGAATGACTATGACCTAGGAGCAATAGCTGACTTGCATTGTCACCCCTATGTTAATAACCCTGTACCCATGAACTACCACCTAGGCAGCAGTCAACGTAATGGACACTTGTGTGTGAGGGATGCAGCTGGGCAGTTATCTTTCCTGTGATAGCTACATCACCACACCTGTCAGGCAGTCATATGTGGCAGCCCTAATAGTGATAGGGTGCCATTCATGAATATAGAGATAATTGTCCAGCCATACAGAACACTCAAGTGACCCATATCAGATCACATATTTCCTTTAAGGGGTATTGGCCATGTGCAGATGGCCTACACTAGCCTTCCCATGCCCCATCTCCACTATGTAGCATGATGCATACCTGAATAAATCCATGTCCAACCCAGTGATGTCGGACATGCTACACATACTCATCCTGATCTCGAACCCATACTTCATGGACATCCACCTACCACATACTGAACAGATCCTTGTCCCATACACTTAACATAGTCCTATCATACTATGCATTCCTGTCTGTCAAAGCTGCACATTGCTCCCCTCTCAGACATGGTGTGATGACTGCATGGTAACGCATGGTATATGTATCATTAACCCTGTGGATCAGTAATGTGGCACTGCTCCACCTGGCCCGACAGACCCACCTGTCAGTTACTGCCAGGTAACCTTTCATTCTAGATGCATACATGGCCCTTGGCATATAGCCCACTAATTGACTTTGACTGTACATGCTATAGTTGATATCCATCCCTGCAAATACCATTTGGCTAGCCAGTGTCCCATGTGTATCACATGTGCAACACAGGTGATAGATGGCAGGATGTTGAATCGCTGTACAGTGCCGTGTAGATGTATATGGCAGAACACATACATGTAAAACCTTATGTGAGCATGTCTGCAGGGTCACAGGTCATGCCTGTTAAGGCAGTGTAAGTCCTTATATGTGACATATGCACTGCATCAAGGTTGACTGCATTAATGTGGACACATCCAGCCATGTGCTGATAGGTAGGAACACCAGTACAGGCAAGCAGACGTGCCCACATTAAGACAGCAACCACATGGAGTATGAACAATGTAATCAGGTGACACACCCACACACATATATGGTGATAATATCCACTCAACATTGAGTGTCACATGTGTGTGACACAAACACATCAGTGTCATGTAGGTTTGCAAATACAACTATTTAAACTGAATTATTGCAATACCCATATATGTTCAGCTGTACCTCTTTATGTCTCTGAGGTACTGTGACCTGTCTCCATCATTATGTCTTCCAGGTATGCCACATGCAAGGCTTCCCCCTTTTACATGCTTGGAGGATGAGGCCCTCATCCCGTACCTACTCGACAACCACGACATCCTGTTCAGCCATGTGCCACAGGATACACAGCAGCGGGATGCCCTGTGGATGGAACTTTGCAGGAGGGTTAATGATGTGGGTGAGCACAACCGCACATACCAGCAGGTGTGCAGACACTGTACAGACCTCATTAGATGGGTGAAACAGTGTGCAAATGCAATCAACAGGGAACAAGGTGCAACAGGTGGTGGACCACCAACCCAGCCCCCATTCACACGTACCGAGGAGCTACTGGCCAACCTGGGAACACCTGCAGAACCACATCCATAAGCCTTAGCCGATATTGTGGAGGTGGGTGTCTCTCAACCACTGATCCTGGAGTTGCCTGGTAAGTCAGTACTGCATCTATAACAACTATATTCCATATAGCTGCATGTGTCACTGTACAATATGCAATGTAACATCATATGCAAGGCATGTATACACACATGCCGCATACTACAGTATGCTACTCTGTGTATGCACATGTGCATACACCATAGTATAGTCTAATGTACTGGTTATGTGGTGTACAGTGTGCTCACCAGACATCCTTGATTTGATGTATAAGTGTACCACACTGTGCTGTTACTCACTAATTGCTAACACATCCCAGTGAACACGCAACCCTCTGAAACGGGATTAATGCAAACAAACCCTCTTACATCAGCAGCTGTTCCATTGTATAACAGCAGCTATTTCACATATTGCCATGTTAGTGTGTCTCTGACAAGGCATGTTAAGGCTTCTGCAGATGTCGTACAGTGTTTAAATGATTTGTGATGGTATTACAGTTTGTATTGTAATATGTTTGGGTGTGGGGATGATGTTGGTGGGTGTGCTTAGCAGATGCAGGTGTGTAGGAACTGCTTTTATACATAATCGCTATGTGCGTGAGGGTTCCTTTCCTATTTGAACACATATCCTTTTCTGGACTAATACAATGGTAATTGCAGGCTGATTCATTAAGGCACTGTTATGTGGTTCCTGTATAGCATGCAGGTGATGTTAGTCCTTGAATCCCTTCTGTAATACATCTGAAATGTAATAACGTGTTGTTACATGATAGCTGTGTATTTCTGTCATAGGTATTTGTAGTCATCGTAGTTGTGTTGGTGACTGACCATCTTTGGCTATGGTTGCCACATTTTCATATGTCCATAGTGGGTCCTTTTCGGGACACACATCTGATTTTACAGGCTGACACAAACTCACGGTCAGTACAAGGGACAGAACTTTCCTTTCTTGCCTAATTATTAGCTTATTCTTGTAGCAGTTTAGTTGCTTATCCTGTTTCCTGTACCATGTAAGGTATTTTAGATACAGAAATAACTATTGTATACAACTATTACAGTGCATATGGGACATAATTATGTCCTACAATCCCAGGACATTTGCCATGTTTAATATATTTAGTCAGGACACAACTGCCCAAAGAGGGAGTGTCCCTCGTAAAGTGGAACAGGTGGTAACACTATCATTGGCTCATGTCCATAGCACATATTTGTAATGGTGTATAGGCATATACTCTCCATATCCTTTGTTCAAAAAGGTTGGTAGTTGCAGAATGTGTGATTGCTATAGTCTATGTTATACACATATGTGAACACTTCAACCACTGTATACGGGAGACCTACGGAATCCTGAATCCACAGTGTTCCGACACACACAGTACCAGGACTACTGATTGCATAAGAGATGTAACTAATACCAATCGGGGCCGATGGAGGAGATCTTTGGCCAACCTCAGTAAGAAGGTGAGATCCCCTTATAAGATCCTCCAAAGCCAGCTATGGAAACCATAACGTGACTAATACCAACAACAACCACAAAGCATTCTATAGCTATGTCACATATCTCAATGTCAACAACCAGATCTGCTCTGAGTTACAGCACAAAGGCGCGAACATTACAGAAACAATTGATATTGGCAACATCCTGGCAGATTCCCCTCAAAGCTGCACACTCTAAAGGCAATATCACAGAACTTTGGATCGTGCTGTCTCCCCACCTACGCACCATGTTCAATAATAGCCTCACATCAGTCATAGTGCCCCGTGAATGGTGCACAGCAAAAGTTATCCCACTCCACAAAGGTGGCGCCATAATGCACCATGGGATCTATTTCCCTATAGGCCTGAAGAGCCTGGTCTGCAAGGCTATGGTGTACATCATGGATTACTGTCACAGAGACATTGGGTACCTCCCAACCTTTGACCCCTCCCTGTTTGGCATTGTTAAGGCAGGACCATGCCTCCTAAACCTGGTGGACTTATTAGAGACAGTTACCAAGGCATTAGATGAGTGTAAGGAGGTCCACACAGTCTACCTAGATCTCTCATAGGCTTTTAACATCATTCCTCCTTCTGGTATTATCAACATACCCATCTGCCTGAACGTTAACGCTTACGTCATGTGATGGTTTGCAAAGTGGCTCATGGACAGAACCCACACAGTGGGAGTTGCATACCCTAGGTCTCAGGGCTCAGTCCTAGGACCCCTCATGTTCGGTATATACTTCTCTGATGTACAGACAAGCACAGGAGGGCTTTGGCTGAAAAGGTTTGCAAATGACTGAAAACTAGGGGACATAATTGTTTCCCCAGCTGTTACAGACACCCTCTGGAAGGGTCGCACTGAGATGGATACCTGGTGTTAATATCATGGCATCAAGCTGAATGCCTAAAAGTGCATAAGCAACCCTTTGGATATAACTAATTACCCATGGACTACCACATAGGTGCTAGTCCCCTACATACAGAAAAGGTAATATGGGATCCGGAAACACCAGTAGATAGCAATCTCTCCTTCGATACCCATAATGACAAGGTGGTTAGAATATCCTTCTACATGGCCCCCCTAATCGCTAATGGGTTCAAATCCAGATCAGGGGGCAATTGTGACTCTACACATGTCATATTAGACCCATTAAAGGATACAACACCCCATTTAGGATATACCTTACAAGACAACTGCAACAGCTTGGAAGACCACACCAGTACCACACCAAGAGGATTACTGACCTCAAACAGATGACCTATGCAGCCCAACCTATGAAACTCCAGCTGTACTCAGTTGCATACCTCATACTCACAGGTGATCTCTGCTTGACATACAAGGCCCATGTCCAACCCTTTATTGCTGGATATGCTCCACCTAAACAGAAGCCCCTGAAAGCCACATGCTCTAGGGATATACACCTAATCACAACGATGAGTAGGATGTGCTGGATGGATAGATTCCTGACACAGACACTCCCTATGCTTTGGAACGTGATTTCAATGTACATCAGGCAGGACCCCTCTCAAGCACTCTTCAAGGGAAACCTTGACGTGTGGATGAGAGACAGACATGTACCCCAGGGATCACTGCATTGGCTGTGCTGGACAGAGGCACAGGGAACTATTGGCTCTGCTGTTCAGAGGCACAGGGAACCAACCTATGGGGGTGGCGGAAGACAACACACGCCAGCTAGGCTTACAGATACCCTTAGTAAGACAGCCTAGTACCTACCTTTGCACATATTACATGTCTTATGTGAATGGATAGTTAAATAGCTCTTCCATTTTACATTGCTATCCTGCTGATAAACTGTCGGCTCACTAAAAGACATATGTATCCTGTTATTGTGTATTGTAAATGCCAATTGACATAACTGTTTGCCTACCCATACAGTAATGCTATGTAGCTTGTAATACATATCTGCCTACAATACTGTACATTACATAGTTATTGGCACAATATCCCACAATGCAAAACATACTTGCACAGTGGCCCAACCTTCCACATATTATTCTCTGTATTACACCCATACATATGGCTACAGTTACAATATATTAACATATACTATCCCCTGTTATAGCACATACTTGTTGGACCAGCCCTGCCACTGATGTCAGCTGGTGAGGAGTATTTCTGTTCAAAGCCCTTATATAGCATCCGTTGTGGTGTATGCGGTGTTTGCCTTGTGACCTACAGCAGTACACACAAATATTACAAGCATTACTATGCTCAACAATACATCACTACAAGATAACTGTTTCCACTATATGGATTGCGTGCACTTTAAATACTACAGAATAGTACTACATACACAGACATACTGACTGTTCTACATACCTTATTAGTAACCCGAGGTGTCATTAACTGTTGATTCAATCCTTTTCAGTTTGTGTTTCAATGTTCTTTGTAATGTTCTGCTGGTATATACGGATGGTTTGAATGTGTGATAACACATCCTTTTCTAGTTACATATCGGTAACATGTGGTATCCTGTCCACCAATTGCTGTTCCAAGGTAGTTAATTGGATGCACATCAGCTGTGCAGCTACTCCATTAGCCAATACCATGGCAAAAGTGGTGTATAAGTGAGTACTCCTTTTGGGCGTTGTCCGTTTGCCTTACTTTCGAGGGAGATGGCCTAGATGTGTCATTGCGATATATTTCAACAGCTATATGGTGACACACAGAAATATATTAGCTTCATGACTCCCGTGGACTGTGTGTAATGGCTAAATGATTTAGCTCTACATGTGAGTACAGCTGTTATATTTCAGAACAGTGCTACTTATGCAGGGTTTGTTTGTACCTGATACTTCTGCAGATGTTTAAGTCTGGCAAGGATGTCTGGCCAGCTCAAGGCCATATGGCTATGCGTGAACTGTTATGTGGTGTACAGTGTGCTCACCAGACATCCTTGATTTGATGTATAAGTGTAGCATACTGTGCTGTTACTCACTAATTGCTAACACATCCCAGTGAACACGCAACCCTCTGAAACGGGATTAATGCAAACAAACCCTCTTACATCAGCAGCTGTTCCATTGTATAACAGCAGCTATTTCACATATTGCCATGTTAATGTGTCTCTGACAAGGCATGTTAAGGCTTCTGCAGATGTCGTACAGTGTTTAAATGATTTGTGATGGTATTACAGTTTGTATTGTAATATGTTTGGGTGTGGGGATGATGTTGGTGGGTGTGCTTAGCAGATGCAGGTGTGTAGGAACTGTTTTTATACATAATCGCTATGTGCGTGAGGGTTCCTTTCCTATTTGAACACATATCCTTTTCTGGACTAATACAATGGTAATTGCAGGCTGATTCATTAAGGCACTGTTATGTGGTTCCTGTATAGCATGCAGGTGATGTTAGTCCTTGAATCCCTTCTGTAATACATCTGAATGTAATAACATGTTGTTACATGATAGCTGTGTATTTCTGTCATAGGTATTTGTAGTCATCGTAGTTGTGTTGGTGACTGACCATCTTTGGCTATGGTTGCCACATTTTCATATGTCCATAGTGGGTCCTTTTCGGGACACACATCTGATTTTACAGGCTGACACAAACTCACGGTCAGTACAAGGGACAGAACTTTCCTTTCTTGCCTAATTATTAGCTTATTCTTGTAGCAGTTTAGTTGCTTATCCTGTTTCCTGTACCATGTAAGGTATTTTAGATACAGAAATAACTATTGTATACAACTATTACAGTGCATATGGGACATAATTATGTCCTACAATCCCAGGACATTTGCCATGTTTAATATATTTAGTCAGGACACAACTGCCCAAAGAGGGAGTGTCCCTCGCAAAGTGGAACAGGTGGTAACACTATCATTGGCTCATGTCAATAGCACATATTTGTAATGGTGCATAGGCATATACTCTCCATATCCTTTGTTCATAAAGGTTGGTAGTTGCAGAATGTGTGATTGCTATAGTCTATGTTATACACATATGTGAACACTTCAACCACTGTATACGGGAGACCTACGGAATCCTGAATCCACAGTGTTCCAACACACACAGTACCAGGACCAGACTTCCATACCGCACATTACCAACATCAACAGTAACTCACAAAGGTAACACGAACATGGAACACACACATGGACACACAGACACACTGCTACCCAACACATCCAAACAAACCATCCTACACTACGTATGAGCAGGTGGCCTAGCCCCCCTACACCCCCCATGTAGGTGTCTGCACCCCCCCACACCAACCTCTACTTTAATATTCTACATCCTAGGTCGCTCAAACAGACGCACAAAGGTAACCCACAACCACACATTACAGTCCCCCAAGAACACACACCACACACAGAACACACACTTACACACACTACAGCCCTAAGAAACACAAGTACACACAGTAACCTACCCAAACCACAACACCAGAAGCACTGACTAACTGTTCATTAACATCGTGAGATTACACCTCATGCATCTGGTGTTTTGGTACTGTGTTCTTTCGGACCTTAAGCTTCGGGTTTACGCGCGTTGGTATGTAAAGCAGTCGGTATGTGGTAGGTATCTCATTTATATGTACCTCCATGGTTATGTAGATGTTGTTAACCTATCTATATATCTACATATATATGTATATCCCCATATATCGACATATTTCTCTCTCTTTCCCTCTCTCTCTCTCTCTATATATATATATATATATATATATATATATATATATATATATATATATATATATATATATATATATATATATATATATATATATATATATATATAACATACAACTTTCATTGTGTACATGTGAGTTTGTCCTATTTCAATGCATTCCTACCTTTTGTGTTTTATCCTGTCAGTATACATGACTGCCACTGGTACATCTCGGGTAGTTTAGTGGTATGTTATTGTGATGAATGTGTACATTGTTGTGTATTCTAATCCTGGCAGTGATATCTTACCTCTCAGAGCAGGCACTGGTAGTGCAAGGGTGATTAACGGACATTTCAGTGATTGTGTGTTCCACATGTTTATTATTCTGTGGAGAACTACCTATATATGCAAGCTGTGTTTAAGGTATACTATGTAACATATACACATCTGTAAAGATTCCTTTCAGGGATACTCCCCATTATTTGGAACTACATCCCTGATTACATTGTACAAACCGCTCACTGACACTCTGGAGAATCCTTGCAGAGTGGGTGGTGAACAGTAGCTACACCCCAGGATCCCGCAACTGGCTCTGCTCCACAGAGAGACAGTTAGTTGATCGATGGGGTGGCAACAGCAGACACGTTTTGCCTATGCTTATGAGTGGCCTCAGCGGTTGGGCATGTACCTACCTATGTATCTATGAACCTGTGCATACAGTATGGAAACATGCTGATAGCTTAATTTACTGTTCAGGTATTGACCTACCTTGTGCCAATGGCGGTTGTGTGTACAATAGTTGAGGGCTACCTATGTAGGATGCACACAGTAGACCACCTATACATGACAATTTACAGGTGGTCATGTGTGTGTGCCATCCATGTTTGCTGTGTGTGCAGGTGGAGAAGGTTGTCAGTCCATGAGTGCCTACACTATCAGTGTGTGTGCTATACGTTCCCTCTTTGCCAAGGCCTGGGCATACTGGGTATGCCTCCGTCTGCCTACTGGGGCTTGCATAGGGTGTTCGTGGTCTGAGTCCCCCTGTGCCTGTGGATTCCTTGGCAATGGAGGTGGGCTGTGAGGGCCTTCACCATTCTGTCCCTGCTGCAGCTGTTTCCACAGGATCATATTGTGCAGCATGGCACATACTACGAAGATGTGGGCACACGTTCCTGGAGAGTACTGCAAGGATCCACCAGATATGTCCAAGCAATGGAACTGTGATTTCAGCATCCCAAACATGCGCTCTATGATTATTCTGGTTTCTGCATGTGCCTCATGATGGCGTTCTTGCATGGCTGTGCGTGCATTTCTGATGGGAGTCATCATCCACAGTTCCAGTGCATAGCCAGCATCCCCCACCAGGTGGCCATATGGGATGTCCCCCCTGGCAAATACCTGATACAGCTGTGAGGCATACCAGATGTGGGAGTCATGATAGCTTCCAGGACTGCCAGCACACACATCCATGATAATGCCCTGGGCATTTCACATGACTTGGCAGTAGATGGAGGGAAATCCCTTGCGGTTTATATAGTGTCTACCCTGCTCACCGAGTGAGGACTTGATGTGTATGTGTGTGCAGTCTATTGCACCCAGTACCTCCCGGTAGTCCTCCACACGGTGGAAGAGACACATATTGCTGGCCAACTCCTCCTGCATTCGGGGGAAGTATATGTGCTCATTGGCATGTGGTAACATGGCATCCAGGAACTCAGAGGCGATCTCTGCTTAACATACAATGCCATGTCAAACCCAGAGCTGTTGGACATGCTACACTTAAAGAAATCCCAACCCCTCAGAGCTACACGCTCCAGGGATCTAAACCTTGTCATCACAATAAACAAAACATGCTGGAGGGATATGTTCCTGACCCAGAGACTCCCCAGACTCTGGAATAGATTGCCTATACATGTCAAGCAGAGTGCCTCTTTGGACCTCTTCAAGAGGAACCTTGACAATTGGATGGGAGAAAGGAAATTCACCCCAGGGATCACGTCAGTCTCCCTGCTAGACAGGGGTCCAGAAAAGTAAATAATGTGGGAAGAAATAGCCAGGGAATTGTTATGGCTATGCTTGTATAGGCCCTAGGGCTGATAGCCTAGTACCAACCTATGAACCTATGAACCTATGGTGGAGTACCCCGGATGCTGATGCCTGTGAGATCCCCATAATATCCCCAGTTGGCCTTTGGAAGTTACCTGTGGCTAGTATTCTCAAGCTTACAAATACCTTTGTGTCCACTGGGATAAGTTCCTCTTTGTTACTTCTGGCTCTGATGCATGTCCGGCACAGCTCAACAAGTTGCTGTATGATGTCCCTGTCCACCCTGTAACGCTCTACTATCTCCAGATCATGCAGCCCCTGGTAGGTTACCCTGGGTCTGAACACTCGTCTCCTCCTCCGGTGCCTGAGATGGTTGTCAGCATCATCCTCCACACCACCGTCAGTCTCCAACACATGCTGGTGAATCAAAGCTATGGCAGCCCCTAACATATACATATTAAAAGTTCCCCATCTGTATTCACCAATGGTGCAGAGTGTCTGGGAATACACGTGTGTGTGGGGGGCTTTCACACCTTATACTATTGTGCAATGAATGATGCTGGTGTAATTGGGTGTGTTTGTGCTATTCCAGCTGCAGAGTATCTTAATTATTGGTTTTACAGCAGGTACTGCTATTGTGGGGCCTTTGGTATTGACCTACACTTGTCTGTTGTGATTAATTTATTGCTTTTTACTTCTAGTTTCAACCCGATTCGCCTCCCATTGTCAGGCATGCATCCAGCTGCCGCCTTTCTTGTTTTGTGCTTCCACAATCCAGGACTGTGTTGGGAAATGTGTTATGTAGCTGATCTACAGCAAGTTTGCTTTGTTATGCTGTGACAGTTCTCTTTTCTTTGCTGTATGACACCTCCCCTTTCCTGTTCTGCAGGTAGCTGCTAGCAGCCTTGTTAGCTGTTGTCTATGGCCCACTGCGAGTTTCTAGGTGTTAATTACTCATTTGTACTCCAATTACCATGCTGCAGCATTTCCTTATTGTCTTCCCGTATCCTTCCTCTTTCAGCTGTGGTGCACACCACACACATCCGTTTATCGGGTTTTGTGAGCGTTTTCATCCACGTTCACATGAACTTTCGGTTACCTTGTGTGCTCTTGGCTAAGCAAAGCTATGGCTACTTCCACACCCCTATCGTGTGGCTTTGCTTAGCAACACGCAACACAGATTAGCAATGATCCAATGTGCTTACAGCTATGGTGGCACACCCCTCTCTTGATGTCATGTTTACCTCCAGGCCACTCCTCGGTGTTGTAACGCTATGCCATGTGG